>NW_021136628.1:0-263713 GCF_004193835.3 Ostrinia furnacalis | reverse complement strand
CTTGATCCGAATGCTATCTTTACAGACAAAAGCCGAGCTGCGAAGACGTAAAAACAATTGACAGCTTTTTTTCCTTTTTTTCTTTTTTTTATAAAAAAATATCGAATCAGCCAGTATGCTGAGCATGGAGGTATTAAACATATGTTAATAATTCTCTCTTTCGTATCATCGTGTACAAGCCTAGGGGCAGACCACCGGCTTTATGAAAAATCAATCTGTGTAATGTGCACTTTCATACATCTCCATACTGATTCCATTCCGTCGCCCAACCCAACTATCGGCCAACTAAAAATCGTACCTAGGCTAAGTACTCATTAGGTATATAAACTGAAAGTAGATAGGTACATGCCAAGATGCCAAGACGCTAATATAGTGTTATTTACCTAACCCGGACACGGTATTTACCTAATGGACTGTGTTAAGTTGTGATTTTGTAATGTTTGTTGCGAGAGTTAACGTTGNTAACGTTACCTTAAGTATGGTGCAGACACATAGCAGCTATAGTATAATTTGTACATAACCGCAAATAATTTTGACGCAAGAACTTCTGTAAAATTGTGTGTTAAGTGTAAATAAGAAGCACTTAAAAATTTCAAGATTGTGTACAATGTTCTTGAGGAAAATATTTATTTTTTATTCTTTTAATTAAGCGAATAGTACTTTTTTTTATTTATTTCTTCGGAATGGCTTCCAACAGAACATCTATTACTAATGAAACGTTGGTCGAATTTTTAGCATTCATGAAATTTAGTTGTAGAGATTTCATTTTAGGATATAAACAGAAACTGTTATCGTTACTGTATATTTCATGTAGAGATGAATGAGGAGGATAGACTTTTCAAGAAGAATTCACTCATATTGGTAAATCAGACTAGTTTTCCGCCATAGGCAGTTCGATTTTTTTCTAGTTGTTTATTTAAAAAAAGGACATTGTCAGAAACCGCCTAAAAAACCGCCAAAAAACATTTACCCATCATAATTATTTTCTATTTTTTTTAATACATTAANTTTAGTTTTAGGACTTTTAGGAGACGTTAAAAGCCTAGGCGCAGACCACAGATTTAGTATCGGCCGATCCTTAATACAAATTATAATGGGGCCCAACTATCGGCCAACTAAAAGTCGGTGGTCTGCGCCTAGGCTAAATTAGCAGTATTAAATAGGAATATTTAAAGGAACCAAAACATAGTGCTATATTAACGCACTCTATAGCGCACGAAACAGGCAGCGTGTACGAGTCGCTTGCGCAAGAGTTGTCTCGCCGGCGGAAGGCTGCGCGTGCGCTGAGTAGTGCACTTCACGTAAACTGTGTTTACTGGATCATACTTAGTGCTTACCTAAAGAGAAAATGATTATTTAACAGTAGGTATTTGGTAATTTACTTAAAGTTTGAACATATACGAGTAGCTTCTTCTTACAGAACAAAGCTCGTGGATCTATTAGAATTTATGACTGAGATTTGATACAGTTTTGAGCGTCTTTATAAGAGTTAAGTTTCGTATTCCTGAGAGAGATGTTGATGTCGTGATGTAGTTATGATGGGCGTCTCTACATAACATGTTTTGCAACGCATGACGTATGAATATGAGACAAATCGCGGGAAAACTTTGTAAAAACAAGGCTTTAGGTACTTTTCAAGTTCATTTAAGATTTGACAAATAATGCAAAGCAGAGATTTACTAAGAATTGATACTCAAGACCGATGTCTTGAGTACCCCTTAACTTTGAGCTCAAATAAAATACTATTTTTTTATGTGACTCTACATTTGGATATTCCAAGAATTAAGATTAATGATACCTTTTGCAAAGAAAATCTCAGACAAGAGAAATAAACAATTTAATTATCGGATCGGAAACTCTGAACCCTTTATCGGAAAAATAAACATAAATTAAACTTCATTGCTACATTTAGCAAACAGTTTCGTTTTCTTGCACAACAGGAGATTACTTCATGGTTTTAAATCCGGATCTCTCTACATTGTAACTCGCTCAAAGTTTTAATTTCTTGTTTAAGTTAATAAAACAGTTAAAAAACCGGTAAAATTTGGAGATTGTTCGGTTGTCCCAAATCGCTTTTTTGCTCTAGTTTCTGACTAACCTTTAGCTGTCGAGTTCCAAACTCAAATCACGGAGGTCCGACCACTCTCACTGCGAAAGTGAAACCGCGCGATTTTAGCAAGTACGAGTAAACACAAGACGAAACTCGCGGCACGCACCGCCGCGTGCGCAGGGAACACTGCCGTTGTATAACGCTAGCAGGCGTTATGCATGATACCGGTATTGTCGTTATTCAGTTTACCGGTTTTGCAATTTGTGTTTGTTTACATTCATTAGAAGTCCTTTTTAATAATCCTAATAATCACATGTATTACTTTTAACTAAAGCTTTGTAGGTATTTTGAGATCTCGATTTTATTATGGTTTCTAAAGTTCATAAAAATGTGTTTGTGTTACGAGTATGAGCTTATGTAGAGCAAATTTTTACAATCGGTATTTAGGAGTCAAGAAAACATTTGATCTAAAGACGTTTCCACTAAAAATATTAGTTGTCAACCAATCTCTAATTTCATTCAGCCAATAATATAGTTCTAATTTTTGTTTGTGTAATATTAAGTTAGAACTGCTACATATTATTAGCCGGTAACCGGTAATACCATATTACAAACATCACTACGCTCGCTACGGATGGGACAAGGAGGGTTGCATTGCATGTCGATAAAATATTTCTTTTGGACTTATGCAACATTTAACTATAGGACAAAAAATAACGACATGTTTTATAATAATATTACGCGCATAAACAGGTTTAAGTTAGATGACACACTTTAGTTAACCGTTACGTAAACGAGTAGGTACTTAATAGTGCGAATACGAATTTCTATAACTTTGACATACATTTGTGGAAGTGTGACCTAACCTAATCCTCGTTTCTTCTTTCATTGAACAAAGTCATTCATAGCTCATATCAATCGCATTCATAGGCCTTTAGTAATACAATAAAATAGTATAGAGACAGAAACATGTAAGTAAACACAGACAGACAGCAACATAAAGTTTATTTGCGCATGATACTCTACATTTAGACATTAATTAATTTGTATTTAGGTAGGTATGTTTCTCTACAATATGCCTGGTGTCTTCGTTCAAGTCCCATAAAATGCGTTGTTCCAATAGATACATAACAGTCGAACATTGAACCTCCTCCTTTTTGAAGTTAGTTAAAATGAGCCCTTTACCATTTACGCATTTTTATCTTAATGTCCATAATATCGATACTTACGTGCTACAGCACGTCTCTCCGGCGGAGTTACCCAAGAAACTAGTTCTGAATCCTTGCCATCTTTGCATTCAGTATCCGCTGCAATAATTATTTGCAATCAGCCAAGCCTGCACGAACAACCGCAACGATGGAATGCTTGCTTAGGCATGGATATCATTATAGCAATCTTCAAAGTAACGAGTACTAGGTATTAAACGAGTACTAGCACTTAGTCAGTGCCTGATGTATGGGAGCGAGCGGTACGGGAGGGTGTTTTTTGTTACGTCAAATGTCAGCGAGACTTCAGATTTGTATGCTCTGTCATGTCATATCTCTCATATCTCAGACACTGACTGAGTTAAGTTAGTGTACTATAGTACTTACTTACTTGAAGAATGCTGGCTACATTTCCTAGCTTTTCATAGCCTGAATTTTAATATTCTCAAAAATCATAGTTCCTAGAATAACCCAAAAAAATGTGTAAATGTTGCAAAACCGTTTGAGTTGTGGATGTGCTAATAAAACAGATAAACGCTTAACTCAGTTCTATTTATAATTTGTTTCTCTCTATAAGAGTATTTTAGCTGTCAAATAAACGAAGCAATTTAGAAAAACAAAGTCGATATTTCAGCAAAATTACCTAGATACGGCAGTATCTAGGTAATACTACATACTACTACCCTACTACCATGAGCGATTTATTAATGAAAACACGAAAATGTTTTTATTTCAGCGATTCATTTAAAAAATTATTAATGGCTCAAAATAACGTTTACATAATTAAATCATGTGATATTTTAATTTCTAAAAATTTTATCAAATTAGTTTTAATTTCTATAATCAATAATAGTGATTCTCATTTTCGTTGATCACTACGCCATCTCTAGACGATATGCAACAACACGTTTTCGTAGCAAAGTTTCCGTAGCTCTTCGAACAATACGCTTAATAAGTAAAAGAAACTACGCTACGAAGTTACGAGATGGCGCGTTTTACGTAAAAATAAATCAATGTTGATATTAAAGGCATATTATATTATTTATGAGTGACCGCAATGGAAGACGTAGCATGGGCAGGCCTCCTACTAGGTGGACCGACGATCTGGCAAAGGTCGCGGGAAGAGCCTGGATGCGGACAGCGCAGGACCGTGCATTGTGGAAAACCTTGGGGGAGGCCTTTGTCCAGCAGTAAACGTCTTTTGGCTGAAACGAACTAACGAATTAACGACCGCAATGATATTATACTTATTTATTTATTATAATATAGTGTGTGATCACCATGGCTATGGTGCTATCAGACGACCTGTCTTGAAGCTCTCAAGGCGTTCAGTGAAAGCATCTCCACAATGATTAACATTAGGACAAACTAGCTTCTACATCACGGAAAGTCTTCATTGGTCGTCGTTTGTTTCTTTTCAGCCAATGGACGTCCAATGCTGGGCAAAGCCCCCCAAAAATATTCTTTAATGTAATGTAATACAGTTTTCGTTTCTGCTCCATTTCATTTTCTTGTACGGATTACTTATGCAACGTTATTCAAACTTCGTGCCATATCAACACAACTATCGAACGGTTATTTAACATCCAATAACATGCCTCGTTCGTTAATACCAAAAGCAATCTATCACACGCGGCCGTGCTTTACAAAGGGAAAGTTGCCGCCTACTTGCGCGCACGCAGCTTCTTCGTAAGTCGTGCCGCTTGCTTCGCCGAAACAGTAAGCTTCATCGTTCATTGCTATCGATAGATCAAAAATATGAATCAGTTTAAAACGCTTTTTGTATGNTTTATATCAAGCAAGTGTTTTTGTGCTGCCACTGTTCAACAAGGAAACAGAAATGTAACGACGTAAATAAAAAGTGATACATATCAAACCAAACCATTATAACAGTGGATAAATATTTATTTGGCTCAGATCTCAATCTGGTTAAGACTTTAGTGAAACGTGCACCAAGGATTACGCTCCGAATCCTATCACAGATTGCAGCGTGGGCGAACCTGCTAATCATTTTAATTTGTCATGCGTGCCAGTGTATCAGATCAGTCGGACGTGTTCACCGTTGCCTACCATATGATATATCATCTGGCTGCACCCGGCCTTGTTATACGATATCGGAAATCGATCTGCTGGAACTGGACACGCATAGAGCACAGGTAAAATTACGTGTGACGGTGTTACAATCCTTTCCTCAGTTCGTGTCAGGATCCTTTGACTTCAACACGTAGCACGATGCGGCGCAAAGAGCCTGCGCCTACGCAGCCTGCAGGCCGTGGGAGAAGCCTTATATCGATCAGGACCAGCCAAGCCCAGCAACGCAAAATGCAGTCAAAAAGCCTTCTACCTAGGAGCTATTCCTCACCGCCAACGCATGCTGAGCCAGATTCCACCCAACTCAGCCCTTTAAAAGGGTACGTCATGAGAAGCTTTTCTACACCCGAGCCCAAGAACCTGGACTACAGACGCAATTCAGACTCTTTCTACAGGCCGAAGACGCACGGGTCTAGAACTGAGCTGGACTCTGATTTGGAAAATTTCGAGCAGTTCGAAGAATGCTTCATAGATATAGACGCCGATACCGATGAGGCAATGATAAACTACTCGCGGAGTCCCGAGAGAGAGGTGCCGAAAAGAGTTATAACCAGTTTGCTGCCTGGTAGTGGGATTCAGAGAGTTACGATCAGGCCCATATCGACTAATACCACGCACACTTTGCAAGGCGCTCGTGAGGCTATGAAGAAACTACAGAAGGACGAGAAAGGTATGAATAATTTTGTTATAGGTTTATTATATGTAGTTTTATTTTACTTAAGTACCTACTATTACCGTTGTTCAGTTTGAAAGATGATAGTAAGATGCTGGATAACATTCTCGAACTTTCCAATTCTTAAGGTTCGAATTAAAACAGTTTACTAACCATTCGCAAGTACGTGTTAAACCGAAGCCATTTGGTAGTCTCTGCGCAACTTGTTTACAAGATTATGCAAATGAACACATAATTTGAATTTGTGTGCTTATACTCAATGTGTTATTTCTATTCGTTAGTGAGAACTACGGATGGTGTTTTTGAAACAATTTAGGTACGAAGTTTTATTTTAACGCTACTGGAAATGCATTAGGCACTTCTCACAATTCTCTAGGATATTTAGAGTTCTATATTATACATTACTTTTATACAGAGATTCAGGGCTTGTACAGTACAAATAATTTATGTTTACTTAAGGGAAACTTGTCCCACACCCCGTTTTTTAAATGTATTTTTATATGTTCTCATTATAACATTATGTCCACACATGACATGTTTAAATTATTATCTTAACTGTTACAAAGACCAGCTTATTTTATAATGCATGTTAGCTTCAGGAGCATTAAAATTTAAGCCAATTACAGAGTTTCCTAGCTGCTTAGATAAGTTCATACAAAGTAAATGAAGATGACATAACAAGACTGTTAAAAAATTGTTAAAATATTATGCCGTTACATCAATTTCACCATTTTATTTTACTTTAGGATCCTCTCGCCTGAACTTCCGACCTCTAGTCGTGAAGATGCCAGCGCGCCACGTCATCCACTCCGACCCTGAACAGGATCAGGAGCCAGGAGACGAGGAGCTGCAGGCGTCCCCCCAGCTGGAGATGGAAGGGGCTGACCTGGATAGAGAGCTGGATAACGCTGAGCAACACCTGGATAGAGGAGTCGCGATGGCCACTGAAGAGAGCGATGCTGACACGGTAAGTACTTTGCATGTTTTTTGTTAAAATGTTGACTGAAATGTTTTTGAGAAATGACGTCACGGGTCTTCCGCCATTGCTCCGCGACAGCATTTCCGTCAATTGTGGCAAAGGCCTAAGGAGGTAAAACGTGGGTCCTCACTCCACGCTTCCGAGGTCGCGGGTGGGCCGCTAGTTATTGACTCGTATATGCTTTAGTAAGTGACTTTATAACGATAGGTTTCTAAGCAAACGGGCTTAATTAGGTGAACCTGCGTTACGTTTCGTTATTGAACTTTAATAAGGACGATGGCACGCCATATCCTGTAGCATCTTTTGTTGTAGTAAATAGGAGCTATTTTGAAACACAAAAATTATAACGTTATTATAACAACTTTCATTATTAAAAATATTTTTTTACAAATAATTCAACATGTAGGTAAATATTCCCTAATAGCATCCACCTTAACCTTTCGATTAAGTATGTTATAACCTTATAACAACTACAAAGTACAGTCACCATCACAAACACCTTAATTAAAGCTACTGCAATTTAAGTGTAATTAATATGACAATTTTAATAAGCACTGATTGCAATTTTGATATTAACTGAAACTTAATTTTGTGACAAAAATAACAAAACAAAATTATTACTACTAGGTTCATCTCAAAATATAAAAATGTAAAGTTACAATCGTGCATGTTTCAAGTAAAAATTAATAATTAAATTAATTTTAGCTTAATGTTTTTATTATTAACCTACTTAATCCTTAAAATGGTGTAAAATGTTTTTCTTTCGAGTAGTACCATGTGGCATTGTATAGCAGTGGGCGTCGCAATTAAGATGTCTAGCCACTGATTGTCAGCTGACCCTTTGCTCATAAATCTTTAACGTTTCTATGAAAATAAAGTAAGGTCGGATCTTTGCTTCACTAAAGTACCTATTTTTGATGTGGCAAGTTTTTGTTTACCATAAACTGTTTTAATTATTCGTGTACCTAGGCTCTTTGTATGTTGTGACTGAGGTTACTACCCATCCATTATTGTATAATATATGTATAAGCCGCTTAGGCATGAGCGTCTGATGTTTTTTGGTCAGCGAATATTGCAGTCTAAAAAAATGAATAATATTAAACAAAACTTACGAAAATTGTAATGTAACTTTTATGTTTTAAAAGAGTTGCACCATCTTACTTTAATTTTGACAAACGTCAAAAATGTGTCAAACTCCATACAAAAAACACCAGTTATCGTTATAGTTACAGTCAAAGTTAGATGGTGCACCTCAGCCTAAGTTCAAGTACCTAATCATATTCAAAATCAGAGCCATAATCTAAGTAACCAAAAACACAGGACAATTAATTTGTCAAAGCATTAGATGTTTAACGTAGTGGCCATGTTTCAAAGCACGCAACCTTTCTCGAGGGCAACGTCCAAAAACAAAGATTTGCCTCCATTCACGGCACGAACACAAATTCCATTGAACGATACCTGCACAAAAACTGTCGTGATGTCAGGACACTATAATTTCGGCTACTACGTGTTTCGAACTCTCGATGTGCAATTTAGTCCGAGCGAATATAAACAGGCAATTTTAAATCCTATATTTGTCTAGTAATTTTTTTTTTTTTTTTACTTTGATTTGAATGAATTTTCGGTAGTACTGAAACAGTTTAATTATGGTCCATTCTTATTATACGTCATATTTTTTTTTACAAAATTGAACAGTATTAATTAGTGCGGACTATACTTTTTGATTTTCGAAATATTGGATACTAGATTTCGAAAATAAATGTTTTATGTTGTGCAGAGGGATTACTAATGTTTGGCCAAAAAACGTTTCCCAAATTATCACATCGCAAACAACGTTTCGCAAATTTTCATTTGGCAAATTCTCATTTGGCAAAGCAACTTATTGCAAACTTTTAATTCGCAAATGTTTTTTTTGGCATATTATTGTTTAGCAAATTATTGTTTGGCAAAGTATGGTTTGCCAAATGTTTCATTAGGCAAAAATATTTCACGATAAACTGGTTTACTAATGTTTGGCCAAAAAACGTTTCCCAAATTATCACATCGCAAACAACGTTTCGCAAATTTTCATTTGGCAAATTCTCATTTGGCAAAACAACTTATTGCAAACTTTTAATTCGCAAATGTCGTTTTTGGCATATTATTGTTCAGCAAATTATCTTTTGGCAAAGTATGTTTTGCCAAATGTTTCATTTGGCAAAAATATTTCACGATAAACTATTTACAAAACAATTTGATTGGTGCATAGAATGGAATACAAATTAGCTTGTGGTTATTATTTTGTTTAGTGGGTAGTTATAATATAACAATTTTTCTAAATAAATTTTCATATTTCATTCTTTTTATCGAAATTTCCAAATGATTCATTAACAATAGAGATGATTCTAGCGCTCGGCGGCCGCTGCCGCGGCACGCTTCGCTCGCCTTCGCGCATTAAGGGTCACTGTTCTAACCTAACCTAACCTACTATTTTCTACAATACTTACTTTTTGCAACCATACTATTTTCTGCAATCTCTCTGTTTTACATAAAATTCTTGTGAAAACCATGATCATGTGCCTTATGCTTTGATTTGTGGGTAACGGTGGGTAAGTATGTGAAGTGTCAATTTGACCAAACAAATTATTTGGGATATAATATTTGGCAACATAAAACATTTGCTATATAAACATTTGCCAAGTAAAATTTGGCCAAATGATAATTTGACCAAATGAATTAGTTGCGAAAAGTACAGTTGCTAAAAGTTCATTTGGGAAATGAAACTTTGGCGATAAGTTGTTTGCGAAGTGAAATTTGGCGAAAAGTAATTTGGCCAAACGGAAGGATACCTGTGCAGAGCCTTAATATTTAGGTTTATTTTTTCATTCCCTGTCAGTTTAATATACCTACTGAACTGCAAGAAGTTTATTTAGGCTGAGTTGCACCACCTAACGTTGACCCTAACTTTAACGATAGGAAATGGTGTTTTTTGTATGGAGTTTAACAGATTTTTGACTTTTTCAAAGTTAAAGTAAGACGGTGCAACTCAGCCTTACATTTTTAAGATCAAGAAGCATTGTTTTTTTAGTAACACGTGTCAAAATATAAAATATGTACCTATTTATGTGCAAATACATTACTATTTATCGACACAAAGGGGCATTATTCAAAACGCTCTATACGTACGAAGATGAAAATCAGTACATTTCGAGTTAGAATCATTTGAATATCTGCGTCATGCAAACGTATGATGTGAGTCATCAGCTAATATGTAGTATAATGTGTGTATAATCACGATTCGATATTTATAACTATGACGCGTCCGTCTGTATACTTACAGGTGTAGAGCCATTTGAACAGGTTTCAAGAAGGATCCAGCTTCTGGCAAATAAAAAAACTATTTTGGACAGAAGTTGGAACTATTTGTACGCGACTTAATGACTTTGTAGTGTCTAATATCTTTCACCTTTCCTCAAACGTTGATTCAATCAACTCAAAAGGAAAAGTTCTTAAATGAAAAAGATACGTTCGGCCTTTCAGCAACAACAACTTTATGCAAAGCACCAAACTGGAATCTAGTAATAAACCATGATAATATCATAGAGATCTTTCTGTACCTATAAACTCTATATGTGTCTCTACACTTACAATTACTTAATAGGTGTCGTATTTAAGTAGTAGAATATACCTCATTGGTTTAAAACGTGTGATTTGGGCAAAGCACACTAAGACCTCTCGAACTCTTCCCATCAATGTCATAAAAGAGGATTATGGGACAAATATCTGGCCAGTGTGAGGAGTGTACGAGTAGAACAAATCTTCCAACAAGTTCCACTATTATAATAAGATTTGAAAATATATTAATATTATATTATTTCACATTTATTGTGCAATATAAAGTATTCTGGCATTCATAGTGAATGTTAACAGACATATAAGAATAATGGTTTTCTTAATAGTGCATTGTCTTCCACGAACTCACGTAGCAGGATTAGATAACTAAATTCTTAGTTTCAAGGCAATACGTTTACGTACAATATTTCATAATAAAATCTTTAATAACTAAGTAGATACAATTACCCATTGAACGCACATTTTACAAACTACGTAAACTATTGATAGCTTCCAGCTAATGCTCCGATGATAAATTTTGTAATCTATAAATACTTACGAGTTTCATGAAACATTACTAATACGAAGTAATGTTTGTCAGTGTGCTTAATTTTCACGCCTAAACCTCTGAACCAATTTTAATAAATTTTGGCTTCAAGATAAATTAGAAGTTAGAAAAAGACAATAGCTTCAAAGATCGTGAGGAGGCCCAAAGCTCTATTTGTATCTGGAAAATTGGAGAGGGTCAGGGTTATGTTCCTGCAGTGAGGACAAATGATCCGATGNAGAATAATGGTTTTCTTAATAGTGCATTGTCTTCCACGAACTCACGTAGCAGGATTAGATAACTAAATTCTTAGTTTCAAGGCAATACGTTTACGTACAATATTTCATAATAAAATCTTTAATAACTAAGTACCTAGATACAATTACCCATTGAACGCACATTTTACAAACTACGTAAACTATTGATAGCTTCCAGCTAATGCTCCGATGATAAATTTTGTAATCTATAAATACTTACGAGTTTCATGAAACATTACTAATACGAAGTAATGTTTGTCAGTGTGCTTAATTTTCACGCGTAAACCTCTGAATCAATTTTAATAAATTTTGGCTTCAAGATAAATTAGAAGTTAGAAAAAGACTAATACAAAGGTCGTGAGGACGCCCAAAGCTCTATTTGTATCTGGAAAATTGGAGAGGGTCAGGGTTATGTTCCTGCAGTGAGGACTAAATGATCCGATGATTCATGGTCAGATTGATTGAGGATCTTCAGTAATTATTTGATCATCATCATCATCATCATCAACAGGCCTTTATAGTCCACTGCTGGACTATGAGCCTTCTCCACTATTGTGGAGGGTTTTGCCATAATCCCCACGCTTGGCAGGCGGGTTGGAGATCGCAGTTTAAAACATTTATGTTTTTCAGAGAGCGCTGCTGCCCGTTCTCTGTTTGATGTGCAGTCCCTAAGTCGCCTCTTACGTACGACACCCGCGGGAAGAGTAGGGGTTTGTGATAAATCCTACTCTGCCGTCACCACTCGGAATTATTTGATAGTAACTTTTGATTCCAAACTCAAAATGGAAGTGGAAGTTTCAATAAGATCATAAATCGTACCACAAGGATGTTTATGCTCCCAATTGTGCCACACAGGTCTTTATAGGGTCATCAAATCACCATTAAAGCTCGGTGCTGGTCAATAATCGTAAATGGTGTTTATTTTTGAGAACGGCGCCCGCGCACTTTTATTACAGCGCCTATAGAACGTTCCAAGTCTCATTTAGCATTTAAGCAATACGTAACGGTTAAGTGCATTATTTATTTATTTTTAACAGCCATTCAAGTTAATTTGTGAATAGAGACTGGACGTGGTGTTCAAGTATTCTTGACACACATATTTGATTGTTGTCAAGTACTTAGTAATCGTGTCGTACACGACTTTTGTAGTAGGACAACTAGGACAGTAATATAAAATGAAAGCAAAAGCTAAGCAAGTAAATTTTTATCTTATAATGGGAGATCATAATTTTATTACAAAGTTCACTCTGTATAAATTTTTATAACAACTCTATTTACTATTTAGGTAATTCATCAGACAATCTTTGCCTACATACCTCTTATCACCACTTAGATCAACTCCTGATTTGGTGTTTTGTATATCAAACTACTTCACATGCTTGTTGTTGTGGTTTCTGGTTCAAATCTTTTTGGGAGCAGATGTCCTAATCCTGTGTTCAATACTGTGCATTCTATTTAAGTTTGTTAAAGTTTAAATACGTTCTTTTCGTCGTTTTATCGCCATATTATTATAAGCTCCGCTAGTTGTTGTTTTGCTCCACTAGCTGCTAGATATTCGATGTTGGCTGTATTTAATCTGTATATTATTATATTTTATTATTACATGCGGTGAGCAAATATAGTGTTAATATGATTAAATTTGATGACTCATTTATGTTTACAGTTATTGAGAAGTAATCGCAATTACATATTATAATTAAACTTCAATAGTATAAATAATCACTTCCATTATTTACACTATTAGTATAAAAATTCCACGTAGTGTTTATGTTTAAAGTTAAAGATTATATTCTTATAAAAACAAAATTTCACAAGCTCCGAAATATTTCTAGAACCATAAACATAATGGCATTCCTAACATTTCTCAAATGAAAGCATAAATAGTCGTAAATTAGTATGGTGTATACGTCTTATACTAAAAGTGTGTCACACACGTTCCGAGCCGCTGTGATTGCAACACTGTCCTAGATTCCCATCTGTTCCCGTAATTCCCTGTTTTATCGTATCGCATTGTGGGATACTTGCCCTTTTTCCTGTACCACGAGCTCGTTAAAAGTGCAACTAATAGTGGTTAGTGGTTAGGGCTACCAACCGTCGAGTTTGTATGCATTTACTTTACAAGTTGATGGCGTGTAAGTGACGTAATAAAATAAATATAACCAGTAGGTCTAAGATGCGCGCCGTGATAAATTTTATCGACGGTAAAATGTATGGGCAAAATCGATAAAATGGCGTGATAACCGCTTATCGCGGCGCGCATCTAAGGCCTACTGGTCAGTTATGGGTAATTAGCTGACTGATGAAACTAAAATCTCTATCATCAGTCTCAATGTTAGTGCAAGAAACAGATAGAGCTACTTACGGAATTATGTTTGGATAGGTAGGTACCTAGATTAGTTTTGTGAAACATTTTTGGGATGAACCTGAAATTCAGGTGATGTTAGTTGCCTTTTTCCAACGATAGCAATTTTGACGAAGACAGCCCTAACTGTGGTTTAATTAGAAGCCTAGTAACGGAGTTATCTCAGCTATTTTGTGGTCAAGTTTCGTCATCAGTATTGACTGCTCGTTAGCTGCTGATTGACATTATATAATGATAAAAAAGAGGCGCAAATAAAAGGCTAACATACGAGTACGTTATTACCTCATCNATCCGATGATTCAATCCCTCAATGGTCAGATTGATTGAGGATCTTTAGTAATTATTTGATCATCATCATCATCATCATCAACAGGCCTTTATAGTCCACTGCTGGACTATGAGCCTCCTCCACTATGGAGGAGGGTTTTGCCATAATCCCCACGCTTGGCAGGCGGGTTGGAGATCGCAGCTTAAAACATTTATGTTTTTCAGAGAGCGCTGCTGCCCGTTCTCTGTTTCATGTGTAGTCCCTAAGTCGCCTCTTACGACACCCGCGGGAAGAGTAGGGGTTTGTGACAAATTCTACTCTGCCGTCACCACACGGAATTATTTGATAGTAACTTTTGATTCCAAACTCAAAATGGAAGTGGAAGTTCCAATAAGATCATAAATCGTACCACAAGGATGTTTATGCTCCCAATTGTGCCACACAGGTCTTTATAGGGTCATCAAATCACCATTAAAGCTCGGTGCTGGTCAATAATCGTAAATGGTGTTTATTTTTGAGAACGGCGCCCGCGCACTTTTATTACAGCGCCTATAGAACGTTCCAAGTCTCATTTAGCATTTAAGCAATACGTAACGGTTAAGTGCATTATTTATTTATTTTTAACAGCTATTCAAGTTAATTTATGAATAGAGACTCTTGACACACATGTTTGATTGTTGTCAAGTACTTAGTAATCGTGTCGTACACGACTTTTGTAGTAGGACAACTAGGACAGTAATATAAAATGAAAGCAAAACAAAATAGGTACGTTATTATCATAAAATGGGAGATAATATACCACTAACAAAGTTCACTCTATTATAAACAACAACTTATTTAATGTCGCAGATCTTTCATTACCTACATACATCTCTTATCACCACTAAGATCAACTTCTGATTTGGTGTTTTGTATAACTACTTCACATGCTTGTTATTGTGGTTGCGGGTTCAAATCTTTTTGGGAGCAATTGTCATAACCAGCACTAACCAGATCATCTGTGTTTATTATTACACATTATACAGGGTGTCCCAAAATTAGCACGTCCACACTGACACTGGAGGTAACTGAGTCTAAGTCGCATCGAACAAGCTTAATATTATGTCCATAGAAAAGTTTCATAATGTTTTAAGATGACCAATTTTATTTATTCTTTTGCATAGAAAAGTTTGATGAGTTTTGAAATATGACTCATATTAGTTATTTTTAAAAATGGACTTACTTAATATATTTGTTAGATGCGTCTTAAGCTTATTTACCTCTGGTGTCAGTAGTGTGACGTGCAAATTTTGGGACAGCCTGTATTTAAGTTTGTTAAAAATACGTTCTTTTCGTTTTTTGTCTCCATTTTATAAGCTTCTCTGTGACTAGGTATTCGAATGTGATTGCTGGTTTTATTTTATCATTATTATTATGTTATTATTACACGTAGTGAGCTAATACTATAGTGTTAATAAGATAAAATTTTATGACTCATTTATGTTTACAGTTATTGAGAAGCAATCCCAATTACATATTATAATTACACTTCAATAATATAAATTCCACGTATTGTTTATGTTTAAAGTTAAAGATTATATTCTTATAAAAACAAAATTTCACAAGCTCCGAAATATTTCTAGAACGATAAACATAATGGCATTCCTAACATTTCTCAAATGTAAGCATAAATAGTCGTAAATTAGTATGGTGTATACTTATACCAAAAGTGTGTCACACACGTTCCGAGCCGCTGTGATTGCAACACTGTCCCAGATTCCCATCTGTTCCCGTAATTCCCTGTTTTATCGTATCGCATTGTGGGATACTTGCCCTTTTCCTGTACCACGAGCTCGTTAAAAGTGCAACTAGTTAATAGTGGTTAGGGCTACCAACTGTCTTGCATTTTCTTTAGACGTAGAAGGTATTATTTTGTGTTTAGCTGACTGATGAAACTAAAATCTCTATTCTCTACCATTAGTCTCAACTCAATGTTAGTGCAAGAAACAGATAGACTTACGAAATTATGTTTGAATAGCGCCTAGATAAGTTTTGTGAAACATTTTTGGAATGAACCTGAAATTCAGGAGATTGTGTTGTCTTTTTCCAACGATAGCAATTTGGATGAAGACA
This sequence comes from Ostrinia furnacalis, assembly GCF_004193835.3. Classification (NCBI taxonomy): domain Eukaryota; kingdom Metazoa; phylum Arthropoda; class Insecta; order Lepidoptera; family Crambidae; genus Ostrinia; species Ostrinia furnacalis. Next base: position 247,578 of record NW_021136628.1, on the reverse strand, counting down.
GCCCTAACTGTGGTTTAATTAGAAGCCTAGTAACGGAGTTATCTCAGCTATTTTGTGGTCAAGTTTCGTCATCAGTATTGACTGCTCGTTAGCTGCTGATTGACATTTTATACTGATAAAAAAGAGGCGCAAATAAAAGGGTAACATACGTCCAAGTTAAAATCCTTTAGATCTATAGTCCACTATATTGTTATTACTTACATCATAAGATATTTTATTTAACAATATTAATATTTCTAATCCAACAACCTTCAACGTTCGGTTCACAAAATCTTCTACAAATATTATTCATTTCCGCATTTGACACTTTAAACTTAAGTATGCATACATATACCACGACGATGAGCTGACGTATTAATTATAGCCAATAGTTTCCTCGGCGCTCTCTCGTTTACGAGTTAGTGTTTTATTTACTACGGTTGGAGTGCGACGCACGTGCTGCTATCACAGTTAGCGATAACAGTCGCCACCGTCGCCGATATTGCAAGCCACTGTTACAGCGGGGGTGGCGCGGCGTCACGCCGTTCCCGTGGCAGCCGGCGGTAAACAATACCCGGCGTGATCGATCGGCGGCTGCCAGTGGTGCCTCCTCGCGCCTAGTCGCCCCGCATCCGAGTGGAGCGATGCGCGTCCGCGTCTGCCAGCGCCGGGAACAATGAGCGCGCCTTGACCTTGCGGCGCGGGGGGAGCACGCCTTATGACGCCTTATGACGCCAGCGTGGACGGCACGCGGCTCGGCTTTCGGGTGCGATCCTCCGCGGACGGCATCCGCGTAATCAGCGGTCAGCGATTCCGGAGTCGTGTCGAAAATACCGGGCCGGGTGGGCGGCACCGCGACGCTGGGACTCATTCCGCGAGCCGGCGCCGCCGCCGACGCGCCTCGAACGACCGACCGACCGAGCCGACTCCCGCGCCGCAGCGCGACATGCGAGCGCACCGCAATGGGTAACGTGCAGTGCTGCGCCAGCGGACGCTTCCACGAAGGCAAGCCGCCGAAGAAACCGAAGAAGCCGAAGGAGAAGAAGCTGAAAGGGATCACGAAAAAGACTAACGGTGTGAGTGGTAAAGGGAACGGTGTGCAGAAAGTGGCAGCCCTGGCGGAAGAGGGCTCCGAGCGCGCCGCGCCGGTGGTGGCGCAGGCGCAGGCGGCTCCAGTCGAAGAGGTTCCCGCCGAGGAAACTCCACAACGAAACGAGCCAGAGGGTGATAGTTCCGATTCTGGGGACAGCAATACGTCCCGTGGCGAGACTATGGCAGCGGCAAGGGAGCGCTTCTTTAGCCAGGTACGGAGTTTTGAGCACTAAAACGCTGGTGTATGTAGGTAGGTAGGTACTTGTAGTGGCACGTGCGTGACGGAATAATCCCTTTATCGCTCCACAGCAACGAAACGAATCTGCGAAGCGGAGTGTTGCTCTGTTTTACATCAGCTAATGTTGTGCTCACGCGCACTCAAGCAATATCTGTTTACGTTCTTCATTATCTCGTATCTTGAATACCATCAATAAAGTACAGACGTTTGTTTACAATGTCAAAACTGTAAAGTCTATGAACGAGTAGAGCTGAAGAAATACACGTCTTCATTTTGTAATAACGAATTTTGGGAAATATTACAAGTTATATCAAGATACTAATAGCATAAAGTTCATCGCCAGTAAATTAGCAAATTCATATAAACTTTCAAAGTCAATTAACATGTAATTGATAGTTGTAAAGATTCGTGTTTAATAAGCAAAATCAAACTGCGCCATTTACGAGTGCAATATTGTAATCGGAGACTTTGGTTTCATGTTAGTTTTCGTTTGACTGCATTAATAATATTAACCTTTGCCGTTGGCTTCGTCCTTGCAGATTTCAGTTTGTCTCAGAAAGCCAGTTTTCTATACATAATAAGAAATAGATACGTAACTTCATTAGAATATTCTAATGGCCATTAATAAACATTGCATGGATGATCTAATCAACGCTGCCGTTATCTTAAAAGATTTTATGAACAGAATTAAAAGACTAACAGTTTGTTACTCTACAACGATTTCTATCTAATATTATCGTCGTTTACGTCTCTCTCACTCGTACTGTATTATCCCAGGAAAAATGAAAATGACAGGGAAGAAATATGCATTTCTTATTGTAGAGTAGGAATAGTTTTACTATCTCATTATAACACATCCTGCAGTCGTTAGTTAATTAATTAATAATAAGATTTATGCACAAAACATCTGTCCTGTATGCTCGTAATATACGTGTTTTATTTGCACTAATTGTCTATTAAAATTTAAACTAGTGTACTTGTAACTTGTACCTATCAACTTTTATGAGCATATAACATTACAATTGTCCAGTAAATGACATTTTCATGGTTTGTCGGCAAACGAGAAATTTTCACATTACATTTATATTTATATTTAAAATTTATAGGCAGTTTGAAACACATGGAGTTTCCCATACCTTCGTTTTGTGTACAATATTAATGAAGTAATCGAATATAGGTATTTTTTATTTACCGTTACAAAATTACCACAAAATATTATGTATGTAGTTATGTACTTACTTAGTTATTATGTACTTTGTTACTTGGTAGCTTTTCTTACGCTGATTTAAATAAAAGAGTGAAAAAAAAAATCAATTGAGTGTAGTGTTTTCGGAAATTACTCGTATTTCCGAAATCACACACAATAAATTCGCTTTTTTTCTCACTTCAATATTAGTAAATATAATTAACTTCTTATCCATAAGTTTCCTTAAGATAAATTTATAGTGTTATTTCCTGTTCATAGAAGAATCGCTCTATATTATGAAACATTTGAAATTGTCTATACAACAGGATATTTTAAATAGATACATTAAAAATAACTTAGTCCTCTTGGTTAAATAGATATTATTCCATAATTAAAGGGATTGTAGAATATTTGAACGTCTAGACTTTAGCTAGACTTGCTAGTTGAGCTGCGCAGTGACAGACAGATGAGATTAACGGCTAAGCATTCACATTGGCATTTACTACTAGCCGATCTAATGGCCTATAAGCAGAAGTAACTTGTTACTTTGTAGTTACTTAAATCCTTTCAATACAGTCCAAATTAGTCCTTATAACGGAAAAAAGATTTTATTTTTCTAAAAATAATGCGTCAATAGTTAACTGTCTAAGGGCTGATTTTTCAATCTTCAAATAACTTTTAACTGAAAAATAAGTTTGGCACATTGACAGTTTTAGTATGGGAAATATGTCAAAATGACAAGTTTATTCTTCAGTTAAAAGATATCTGACGATTGAAAAATCAGCCCAAAATAGTTAATAGTTAACTGTCAAAATTTATCAATTAAGGGTTGAGTTTTCAATCGTCGGATAACTTTTAACTGAAGAATAAGTTTGGCACATTGACAGTTTTAGTATGGGAAATATGTCAAAATGACAAGTTTATTCTTCAGTTAAAAGATATCTGACGATTGAAAAATCAGCCCAAAATAGTTAATAGTTAACTGTCAAAATTTATCAATTAAGGGTTGAGTTTTCAATCGTCGGATAACTTTTAACTGAAGAATAAGTTTGGCACATTGACAGTTTCAGTATGGGAAATATGTCAAAATGACAATGTTATTCTTCAGTTAAAAAATATCTGACGATTGAAAAATCAGCCCTAAGAAATTTTTTTTAGCTTATGTCCCTTTGAAATTGAAATCATTCACTAATTAGGTATCTGCTTTTCCCGTATAGTTTCCTATCTATTAAATTGGAAGGTCTGCCGGACAGTGTTTCTTGCCTACATCTTCTCCTTATTTGTCTTTCTATAATATCTTAATCATGCCCCAAAATACATCCAGGTTTCTTCCACGTTTTTCCCGAACGAAAGCATGCAGTTTCTGATCTTCCTCAATTGCAAACCTACGCATTTCCAAACAAACCGTCAGTTTTCGCGAATTTCCCACGCACCGATGTTGATAATTATAAATAGAGTTAGTATACACGAGTATTCGCTGACTAACTCACTTCTAGAGTGAGTTACTCACTCATTAATTTCGGGATACTGACTGGGCGAGTGTGATGACATTAAATTGAAAATGTCATGTCTTTACTTTTCATGAAAATTGTTTTAGATAGGTACTCGGGTTTAAATAGTGACTGAGTTTCTTGCGCTGCTTCTTCTCAGCCCTGGCCCATTTAATGTCCCGAAGCAGTGGTAGGGTTAGTACTGAGACGTGTAAAAGCCTATTTGCAAAAACTAAATGAGGTTTATGAGTTTTATTTTAAACTGCAATATGTTATACTAGCGATCCGCCCCGGCTTCGCTCGGGTGCAATGTTATGTTTAAACTTTCCTCTTCACTCAATAATCACTCTCACTCTACCTATTGCTGACAACTGCATTAAAATCCGTTGCGTCGTTTAAGAGATTTAAGCATACAGACAGCGGTAGCAGGAGCGGAGGTAGAGTCGTTTCAACAGTTTTAAGGAGAACTAGCAGAAGTAGAGTCCCAAACCACAGACTAGTAATAAGTTAATCCCGAAATATGAGAAAGTAGAGTTTGTGACAAAGTTTGGGCGACTAGAAATAAAAATTCTTAAATACACAGGTACGTTCCTATATCGTCTTTTACTCGGGACCTGGATATTATAATAAAATAATAATAAATCTTTGGACAATTTCACACAGCGCCAGCTAGCCCCAAAGTAAGCAACTCAATGCTTGTGTTATGGGTGCTAGCTTAACGGATATACTACTTATACATATACTTTTTTTTTAAATTAAATACATACATATTATTCATATTTACACCCAGACCCGTCACAGAAATTAAAATTCATCATTTCAATTTCTGCCCGGCCGGGAATCGAACCCGGGACCTCTCGGCATAGTAGTCCGTTCTGAACCACTACATCAAACGGCCGACTGAACATTAACATTAGCTAAGTAAACGGTATTCTCCCCTGATAAATTAGAGAAAGAAAGATGATAATGATGTTACTTAAAATGTACTGTTTCCGCATTTTTGGCGCTTGCTATCTGCTAGGAGGAAAACTCAATGAAAAGTGTCACAAGTAGTACCTACACAATTTGTGTATTTCAGTCAGTCAACTCACGTGAGTCACAGAAGAAAGTGACCGAGTGATTTTGATTCAGCCGCTCCGTTTTGGAGTGAGTCCAGGCAATTTCCCGAAATAACTCCACGGTTTCGACTGTGCAATATTTTGCCTTTGCCCGCTTTGCTTTGTTTCGTTTGCACTTTTTTTATGTTTATTTTATGTCATTAATAATCCTTGTGAAACACAGCAGTTTGTAATCAAATTGAAAATTGTTATTTAGTTGGACAGTTGATGTTATTTACCAGTGATTTCAAGCCACACCTCCTAATAACAACTTTAGTCCTGAAAACGAGATAACTTTACAATTTAACCGTAAAATTAGATTTTTGGTTAATTTGAAAGCTAATACTGTTGACAAGTTATCGCCGGTTGTGGTGTTTACAGAAAATTAGGGAGTGCTTGCCAGTTAATAAAATTTGTAAGTTCTTAACGGAGTCACTAAATAAACATACATAATGTCCTCCTGTCATTGGAGTCAAATGAAAATTGTCCTAATGGAGGCAATAAATGAAACATGTCCCCCTAAGCTGCCATTAGAATCAAATGAAAAATTTGGAGTTCCAAAAAGGAACTGCGCTTTGACAGCTCATGATAGGTTTTTCACCCATAACTAATAAAATTTGTAAGTTCTTAACGGAGTCACTAAATAAACATACATCATGTCCTCCTGTCATTGGTGTCAACTGAAACTTTTAGGCTGAATTGCACCATCTTAACTTTAACCGTAACTATGACGATAATCGGTGCTTTTTGTATAGATTCTGACAGTTTTTGGACGTTTGTTAAAGTTAAAGTAAGATGATGCAACCCAGCCTTAAAGTTTGAAGACGATAGATGATTGTGTAGGTACTTGACTTTAAAGATTATGCATAATAGGTAACCATTATGTAACAGATACGCTATTCCCACCCAACAAAGGATATTTAATAATAACTACGCAATATGTAAAAATATTACCCGATAGGTATAATCATAATTTAACACAGAAACAATAGTTTATTTACACGAGTAGGCATATCATTATGAAATATGAGATACCTTGGACTCAGCAGATGCAAGATTCTATACCCCCGGCACATCAAGCTAAAGATTGTGGTATCTTATGAGCTTGCAATAGAAGTCGTTTTGCAACAGGAATGTATATGTGATGGTGACTGACTTGGGAAATACAAAATCATTTTAGTAATTATCAGAGTTTTACTTCATTTTAAAGTAGGCAGTACTTATAACTTGTAGACAATGCAAATTACTTGTAAGAATACAATATGTTTAATTTCAGGAGGATTATAAAATTCTATAAATGTAAATGCTACAACCATCCTGATGGTCTAAGAGTCCAGCCCAGACCTTCGTTAATTTATAAAAGCTAAAAGTTTGTCAGCGCATATGTGACGTTCTAACTTCTAACCTATGTTAGGAATATAGATTTAGGAACGTTGGACCATCATGAAGTTTGGGTTATCGTGTTTTTTGGCAGTTACCCTAAAATGCTTGTCTGACAAGGGGCTGGAACGATCAAAACGGTCTGGTTTTACTTTTAAACTTCCCAGTTCCCACACTGGTCAGGCGGGTTCGGAAGGCTTTAGCATTAATTTGACTATTTCTATATTGATAATAAAAGGCGATCATGCACAAACACAGTCAAACACTAGATTGTCTTTACGTGCTTTTTCTTTTTTCTATTTGGATTGTAATAATCCTGCTGTCAGAAATTTTTGGCCGCCATACCTAGTCTAGACACAACTCACTCTGATTGACAGGTTGGCGTGCGGTGGAAGGATGGGATCAAAATGATTTTTACAAAGAAGCAGGAGTTACCTGCAATATATTTCACAAATTGCGAGTGACTACTGCAAAAGTGTAAATTAAAAATACTTTTAAATCCCAGCCAAGACGATGGAAGATGATGGACGAAGACAAATTGGCGCGATGTTATATCGCAGAGATCTTTAAACTTGAAAATAACGGTGCCTAAATTTTAATGTCGTTTAGTATTCAGTCTTCGGTCCCTTTCTCGCGTAACATGTTGCCAATTATGCCTACTCTTTCACTCAGGTCACACCACCAATGTCGTCTTTCAAACACGCGGTTAGTGCGCCTCTAATGTTCGAGTGATTTGTTTTTGTTAAATTATTATGCTACACGACTTTGTTCTTAATGGTCTTACAATTACAGCACATAAATATAATACGACGTGTAATTCAATTGTTTCAATACTCTCAATTAATTTCTGTAGATATTTGTTTCATCTAAAGTCTAAAGTGTAGCCATTGAATGTACTTTATTATTTTTCGTCTTTTTCAAACGCTTAAACAGAGAACTACTTAATCATAAGGACTAATGGTGATGTGAAAACCTGAGGGTAAGCTCTGAAACAATATATGTTTAATTAAATAAAAGAAAATAATAATATATCGATTCTAGATGTCCCTAAATAACTTATCTTTCACGAAAATATTTTATAATAATTTTATTATATTTGTCTATTTGTAACAGTAGGACTACAGTCGTACAATAGTTTCTTTCTGGTTAGAAGCGTAAAAAATAAAAAAGACAGTGAAAATCTTTACAAAAAGGTAAAGGAACTATTTTTTCATTTATTTTCCAAGTTTAATACCAAACGAATTGTGTTAGACTTCTGACCTATTTTGTTAACTTATTATGCTGATGTACAAAACAAGATCTCGTAAAGGTCTACGCGTCGGTATGTCTATTGAAGTAGGCCTTCAGTGAAAATACGGTATTCATGACGGACCGACAGAAAACTAGTACAAAATATGTCGTCTCTATCACCATGGACTAAGGTTCAAATAGGACTGATTGTTTCGTGATATAGTGCTATAAAATCGACAGAGCCCGTTGATTTATGGCCACCTTGGTATACGCTTACTAATTACGTTATTAAAATGTTGGCCATCGAGTAGACGAGTTAAATGAGTTCCTTATAATAGAAACTGCATGTTGTTATGCTGACATTACTTGAAGAAATATTTTCATAAAATGATTAAAGCATTGTAAAGAAAACTCTCCAATTGGCTCGAGAAAAAAAAAGAAGAAACAAAACAATCGTCAACGGATTCCGTATTACTCAACTCAAAACTGTTGTATTCCGAAATAATAATTAAAATAAGATTTACATTTTGATTTGTAAATTACGACAAATAAATTCCTACAGCAAATTTTTTTTGATTGATCATAGAGAAGTCTGTAGTCGATGACCACAAAAACCAACCACCAAGACCACAAAAGTTATTTCCTGGCAATTACCCGGTTCTTTCCATGGACATATAAACAAAAACTTTGCATCTAAAACCAAGGGGTTATTGTGAACATCATAAAAAACTCATAAAACTCATTTATTTATGCAAGTAGGCTTAAAAAGCACTTTTACACGTCCCAGTACTAACCCTACCACTGCATCAGCAGGACAATAAATGGGCCAATTTATTCAAAATTTCGCATTAATAGTCCAGTCAATGAATGCCTTAACGACGGTGTAGAGAGAAATCCGTGGAACACAATTTCTGACCTCGGGACTTTATTTAGCCTAGTTAGGAGGTGAACATAGCAAAAGTCCCCGCCCTTAGCCCTTGAGCCGGCGGGGACAGGGGGGGTTTAAAGGTACCACTTTTCGGTTTTTCGCTTAATCCTCGGAAACTATGCGTCCTAGTGACATGACTACTATGAACCAAAAAAAACATATTCAATTTGCTACAGATGAGATAGACAAGTTTTTCTATAAATTGTATAGTTTTCGCGGCATCTGCTCTAGAAGGTCTGTAATATTGGAAATTTTATTTTTGTCTTACATGTTCCCATCAGGAGAAAATCGACTAAATCAACATTGAGCAAACACTATAGACATGCGGGAGCATGTTAAGCCTAGTTCCATGGAGGGGACTGCACCGTGCGTATATTTAGACGAACCAATTAGAGCCACTTTTGACTGCTCATCATTCAAAAACTACTGTGCATTAACACTTCAANATCAATAATATTTATCTCTTTATAGCATCTCATTAGGACTATAATAGTTTGTTTCTGGTTAGAAGCGTAAAAAAATTAAAAAAATCAGTGAAAATCTACAAAAAGGTAGTATTTAAGTTCGTTGCATTTTTTTTCAGGTAACACCCAATGAATTGTGTTAGACTTACGACCTATTCTGTTAACTTATTATGCTGATGTACAAAACAAGATCTCGTAAAGGTCTACGCGTTGGTATGTCTATTGAAGTAGGCCTTCAGTGAAAATACGGTATTCATGACGGACCGACAGAAAACTAGTACAAAATATGTCGTCTCTATCACCATGGACTAAGGTTCAAATAGGACTGATTGTTTCGTGATATAGTGCTATAAAATCGACAGAGCCCGTTGATTTATGCCCACCTTGGTATACGCTTACTAATTACGTTATTAAAATGTTGGCCATCGAGTGTAAATGAGTTCCTAATAATAGAAACTGCATGTTGTTATGCTGACATTACTTGAAGAAATATTTTCATAAAATTATTAAAGCATTGTAAAGAAAACTCTCCAATTGGCTCGAGAAAAACAAAGAAGAAATAAAACAATCGTCAACGGATTCCGTATTACTCAACTCAAAACTGTTGTATTCCAACATAATAATTAAAATAAGATTTACATTTTGATTTTTAAATTACGACAAATAAATTCCTACAGCAAATTTTTGATTGATCATAGAGAAGTTTGTAGTCGATGACCACAAAAACCAACCACCAAGACCACAAAAGTTATTTCCTGTCAATTACCCGGTTCATTCCATGGACATATAAACAAAAACTTTGCATCTAAAACCAAGGGGTTAGTGTAACTGAACATCAATTTAGTCAAAATTTCGCAGTAAATAAATGTAGATGAGACTCCAAATCAGAAGACACATTAAAATGACACTAATTGCAACTACATAGTGTCATCGTTACATACTTACACCAGTATTCACAAACGATGCTTGCTTAAGTGACGCAGCAAATCGAACGCACAACGTCGAATAGAGCTCTGTGATTGGTTCGTGTGTCACCCTGTGCGTCCACGCGCACTGTGAGACCTCATAGTAATGTTTGTGAATACGGGCGTTGTCTATCAGGATGTACCTACTACGTCTCTAGTTTAAAACTATGTAACATCCAACCGGCCCAAGTCGAGTCGCCTCGGTCAGTCAAGGATATTTGCACTACTGTTTAGCACCACTACCACAATAAGGTGGCCTTGGATATACCCAGGATTAATGTTTAGTCTGTCTACATGTTTATTAAGCAAGCTGCCAAATTAATGGAAAACATTGGTAATGCCATGCAAAACACAGTCTGGTGTATTTTGTTACGTACCTACATGGGTTAATTAGTTTTTTCGCAATTCATTAATGCGGATTTTCGCGTGTTTCGTGAATCTTCGATTAGTTTTACAAAAACAATTGAGAGTTTAATTGTTCGTGTTTATTAAGTGATTTGTTGTGAATGAGTCAAGAAAACACCGTTATCAATTGAATTCGAAAACCTAAATTAAGCTAAATATTTATTTCTTATAATATTTGGGATTATTTGGGTATTTCATAAAACCTCATTACTTTCAGTAAACAAATGATCCTATAAGATTATTTTTCCATTCGAGTTATTGAACCCCAAAGAATAACCGATCACTTTGTACTTAGTAAAGAATAAATCATTTGAATTTGAATACTGTACTGTCGGTAAACTCTTCTTCTGCTTGTCGACAAACAAACCTACATAGTGTCAGCCCAAAACTCCGCTACAAGAGTGGCGTTGTCAGTAGCCCTCATTAAATCTTCCTGCGTACGTACAGTTCTAAACTTTAACCTTATCCGCTAATTTAAGACTTTTTTAAGAAAAAGCCTAATTTAGTTCAAAATTTGTTAAATCGGCTTCAGCACTGAAGTCTACCAGACTGTTAGTGTTTGCCTGTCTTAAGTGAGATCTCCTAGACAGGCACGGCGGGGCAATGGCGCATGACGTCATATTACGAATAAATCTTGTTGCTCTGTACGTGCTAACAATACAAAATTGAATCAGTAACTTTACTGCGTGCAATTGAGTGATTTATTACAGATTTCTGACGACCTCTTTCTTTTTCTTGGCATGGCATCATCATTAGGTCATTTAGTCTTAACTGTAGGAGCACGACTCTATTAATTTACCAGAGGCAAATGGATTTTATCTTAGCAAGCAGACAAACAAACTCAAATGGGTTCACTTTTTTCTCCAATGAATTCTAGGACTGTAATAAACATTTTAGTGACAAAAAAGTCCTCTCTCTTTCTACAAAGTCCAATCTATCTCTATTCCAAAATTCGTTAAAATGGTAAAAGGGGTTACCATTACTTATGCAGAATTACGATCAACCACAGACGATGTCAAAAGCGCCCACTGAAATTCTTTATAGAGTTACGAGTGATGTTAGTAAACAAGAAATGCCTGCCCAATAGTATCGATAAAACTCAAATAGACAGCATCTGGACATAGTTCAGGGATGAGTTACTAAATATTTTCGTACTGTGACGTGCAGGACCGGTATTTTGTGCTAGTATGAAGCCACACCCAGAACGTGATGTCTTAAATCCAATATGATGTTTAAAAATGCACTGATGTTCTCTAATAGGCGAATTCCACGGATATTAACATACTATGACATCATCTGTATGATATTTTATTAAGTATTTCTACAAAGTATAATTCTGTCTTACGAGTAGAATAATCTGTCCATAAAACAACATAATATTTAACATAACCATAATTACTTTAACTTTAACAAACGTCAAAAATCTGTCAAACTCCATACAAAAAACACAGGTTATTGATAAAGTTACTGTTAAAGTTAGGTGGTGCAACTTGGCCTAAGAAATGTTTGATTGCATTAGCCACAGAAGAAAATGGTTGGAAAGCTACGCTTCAAAAAATTGTAAAGGTATTGAGAGAAATAATAAACATCTTAATCAGCAAGTGAGTATAGCAAAACTTAATATTAACTCGATTTTAGTAACGTAAATGGTAAACTTCTAAGAAATCCTATTGAAGCCGTGAAAAAAGTAAAAATGTATGTACAGTCTGACGCACGGTTGACGAAAATATTCAAATAAGATTTATCAGCGAGTCACTGCCTCGTTTGGACAAAGATCAGGGTCGAATATAATGAATCACACAGATCATCGTCGGTTACCATCGTTAACTATTGTTTACAACACTATCGGTCATCGACACGATGACGGCGTTGTAATTGTAATTATTTATAATATTGAGCAATATTCACAAGGACCACGCGATTATATTATATGTATTGCACTTTCATTAACATTCTAATAAATATTTAATATCAGTGTCGGTTAGGTCAAGGGTGTGCAGTACAGTGGATGTTGGTAATTATTCCTATCTGGAAAACATTGTTTTCATGATAAAATTTGTAATTAATACTTATCTACATCAAAATAGAACTAATTGCCGTTGATTTAGACCTTGCTTAGGTTTAACATTTCAGAACAATCGGTCATGCAGACGTTTCAAATTACGCGAATGCGTGAGCGCATAGAAAATCGCACTACTGAAAATTGTAATTTGTGAACGATTTTCCGCCCGAATTAGAGTTGAGACGATTTAAATACGTATAGACCTAATTTCTAAATGTTGATATAAACATACTTACTTTTTCCTTTCACCATCTTCATCTTAATAACACCATCCATATGCACATGTAATAAAAGAGCCTCTTTCCCCAATTTGGAAAAAACATCGACTCTACCTTAATTTAGATATACTTACATAATACAATTCCTATTAAGTAAAATAACAGTCCTTTTGTTAAGTTCTTGTCCTTGTCTAGGCAGGTTATGTATGACAACAATGAATGAAAACGTACTTAGATTGTCCTAGATTAGAAACAGGCTAAAAATAAATGACACTGGCTTAAGCTGGGTGGCTTGTATTTATAAGCGTTGGAAGTATAATGACCTCTTTTGCGATCATGCATTGCGTTAAAAAGATTTCATTTCTTAAAAGTAGTATGTTTTAATTTTGTCATACTTTTCTTGCAACTCCACGATACTTGGAATGAGATACTTTTTTAAAAGTATTTTATTCCAAGAAATCGTGTTGATTCATGATACTCTTTCCTGATCAAACGGAGAAGAATTATTTGTATAAAGTACTAATTGTTTAATTGTTAATGTGTACGAACTGAGAAACCATTCTGCTTCTGAAAATTTAAGCAACATGGTTTAAATCAATAAGTAAAATGTCTCCAGACATCTTATTTGAGATTTTAACTGAAAACTGTACATTTATTTTGTTTATTTCACTATGAATCCAGTTCACATTAAATAGGCTAATCCTAAATGGTGATTCACCATCTTGCCCTATTCTATTTACAGCAACCGTAACACATTAATTCGTTAAATTAGGTCGGAACCGTGAATTAAAGACGTATGGATAATGTAGGAAACTCGTTTCGCACTTGACGGTTATCTTCCGGTTACCGGAACCGGCTGGTTAGGCCCGGATGCGCTCGAATCTGGATCAATTTAAAAATGGCCCGGAGTTCACATATTTTAGGAATTCCGGATGTTTTCCGGGATGCCAAAAGTGGATGATGAAGTAAAAATTCATAATTTTGGACATTAAGTTATTAGTATGAAAAATACAAAAGATAGTGTTTTTTTATTCCGTTTTTACATAGATTGAATCTTGGACAAGCAGATCATTTGTTTGTAGTACCTAAATAAAAATCAAATCACCTAAAACTATAAATATTTTCAGTGACAGAACACATTTCACACGAGTAGACACAGGGAAAAAATAATTTAAAAATAGCGCTATCAATGTAGAGACACATACGAGTAAATAAGTAGACAAGTTAAATGATTGGTTTATTGTGATAGATATTGCGTTCTTAACGAATTGTTTGAACATCACTTTGCACAATTCGCTTACGCAATACCGTAGGCCAATCGCTGCGACGTTTTCCATTTTACTACGACAAATAAGTTTTTCTTCAGATCTTTTTAACTGTAATTTGTTGACTAAAAAGTATCAGAAAGGCACCTATTTATTTAGCATAAATAGGTAACTACATTTTGTGTACGAGGAACTTGGAACACTGCATTAAAGACGTATGTTCTATAGTAGTGACATACGAGTAGGTACGACAAATGAAAAATTTTAAATAACGTGACAACCACTCTGGTGGGAATTCCAATACGCCCACTAGTTAAAGGCACTTAAAATTTCACGTGAAAAACAAACTTTGAACATGTGAATAAAAATAAAGTACATAATATGGACAGATTCTACAATTTGTATAATTTCTTACTAAGCAATACATATTTTGGAGAACAATTTGGCATTGTAATGAACGCTCGTTCTTGTGCCATTGGCACTAAACTATTTTATTAGAGCTAATCTAACTTAAATTGTTGCTATTTTAGGCCTAACACTAAATTGTGATCAAATGGTCAATTACTATAATAAATTGTTTTTAGCGTTTCTCGTGGGTATTTTTAGATGTCGTGACGCGTTGATCCTTGGAAACGGTGATTGGTCGTTGGCCAATTATAGTGTTGACTTTTCACCGCGAACGCGTGTGGTCTGATGAAGTGTTTCAAATTAACAGGGTTCGCACTTCTCAATGGACGCGAGGTCATCCCGCGAGTGTTAATTAGAAAATAATTGTGGGTTGCGACAATACTATGTTTAGATGTGGCTTTAATAGGTATGTTTGTTTATGGCTAAGGTCCCAGAGAGCTGTCCCATTTGAATTGATTTATTGTTCATATCGAATTGTAAGATTTCGTAAATTTATTATCACGTTTATGTCTAGGAACTCTAGGGTTGTCAAATCGTTTGTACTAGACGGCTAAATTCTTAGCTTAGTGCTAAGCTCAGATCATAGGATCTGAGATACTAAGGTTCTGCTGTGTATGCATTGAGCTGTCACAGTCAGAACCAACCGTTACTTATAAGTAGGTATGTAACGAATAATATAAAATAACAATGATTAAATGAAAGTTACACATTAAATTAAGTTCCCATAAAACGGTTTCTAAAGTCTAATAGCGCCATGCGATTTTGGTATTAACCTCATAGTAAAATCTGCATGATTACAGTTTCAAGGACTTCTGAACCTGTGGAAATGTCGATTGACCGAATGTCATGAATATAAAGTGTTTATGTCTTGTTTACCATGTTGTAGTAGTCAAAATGCGATAGCGAGTGAAACTGAACACGGTTATTCCATCAATTTATCAAATTATCTATAGATTGCTGTTAACATAGATCCGTAATTTATGGATAACTGCTGGTCAATTACTTTATTGGACCCCACCCAGAAAGCCTGCCCATGCAATAAAGTTGTCAGAAAGATGATGGCTGACATTAAACTTTATTTTAATAATTTGGAATCCATGGCGGGTCAATTATTTGTTTAGGTGTTCTGTTCTTTATCATAAAAAGAATAGAAAAATTAAGAAAATTGCGCGGAAAATTGAAAAATTGAGTCAACTTACGGCGACATACCTTTTCTTAAGACAAGACAACACAACGTCTGTCGGGATAACTATAGTATGTAATAATGGTTATTCATTGTGTTCGTCAACGTGCTAGAGTAGTCAAATGAAACAAAACAGTGCAACATCACTTCAGATTTTCAGAACCACCCTTAACTAAAAACAAATAGAACTTACTACCAAACATCTGAACTTTATTCATATGACAAAAAACAAATTAGTCTTAATTCCAGTGATATGTATTATTATAAATGTGAAAAAAATTGTCAGTAAACTGTTTTTAGGTCAATGAAACAGTCTTGGCGGTATCCCAAAATCGTCAGCGTGTAGAATCATTTCATAGGAATCGGAGAAGCCAAGGCCGGTTTGTATGTTATGTATTATTTAGTTGGACGTTTGAATGACTGTGAAATGTTGCTTCAAGGATTGCTTTATTATCTATTTTCTACAAATCTCATTAGAGATTATGATAAAATCATTTCGTTCTGTATGAATACCCTAATTAGTAAGTATGGTTTCGCGAGTGCAGATTCAATAATTTCAAAGATTTTAGTTTCGTTTTATCATTCGTCTCCCAAAGATTTTTAAACTTATTTGCCGTGTTTACTTTGATATTATTTTCAAGAGAGACGATATCTGGTGAAATTGATCAAAAACGTTCGTAAAGTAGCCAATTTTCCTTAATGAACAAAGTGAAAGTTTTATTATAATAGTCGTTTCGCTGTAAAAACTTAAACGGTTCTTTTTAGGGTTCCGTTTTAGTATTGTATGGAACCCTTGTGTGATAACAACAACGGTCTGTCTACACGACTGTCATAGACAATTTTACCAGAAACTAAAATGATGGATGGACTTGTTTACTAAAGAGTTGTTCGGTGAACGAATGAAGCGTTGCGTTACCTATTACAATAAAAGTATAAATAATAAGATGAATATTTTGAAGAAAATGAAAATATCGCTATCTGATTGTTGTCAGAGAAAATAGACATAATGTTTAATTACAGGAAAACGATGTCTATGTTATAGTCAAACCTCGAAGCTCAGGCGCTCCTAGGTTTGACTAGTCAATCCTCAGGTCTGACTAGAAGTCTTAGTCAAAGCCCAAACATTTCGGCCTTTGACTAAAGAATGTTAGTCAAACCTAGGTGAGACTAATTTGGTCAGTCAAACGTCGAAACTGAATTTAATGAAATCGGGGTTTGACTAGTCAAACCTCAATTAAGACTAAACTAAACTACACTTCATTTTGATATTGAACTTATTACATAGACTTTACCGATCGGTTCTCTCTTTAGGTGAAGGTACGAGTATGAATAACTAAACTTGTTTACTGCGGTAGTTTGTCAGTGTGTCTAAACCGATCTTGAAATTATTTCTTTTAGGGTTCTGTACCTTAAAGGATTAAGGGTAAAAACGGAACCCTATTACTATGACTTCGCTGTTTGTCTGTCACCAAGCTGTATATCTCATGCCTTTCCCAAAATATTTAGTTTTATAGTCACTTTAAAAATCATCCCCATTCGCCATATAACAATAAAAGAGTCGTACGGAACCCGTACGTGAATCCGATTCGAACTTGGTCGGTTTTCTACAATTGCTGCCGGCCTCTGTAACGCTGCGTCTACTTTTGACCACGTCTGCCAGTCGTTTTAGGATTGACTAGGCAAAGCCCGAAACAGATTATTTTAGTTTCGACGTTTGACTGAACAGTTTAGGCACTTCTAGGTTTGACTTAGTCAAAGGCCGAAATAAGAATTCACTTCGGGGTTGGCCTGAAGGCTTTGGTCAAACCTAGGATAGACCAGTCATTCCGCGAAGAGACTGCATATCGACCTTTGACTATGACATCTACATTAACGAAATTACTTACGATATTGAGTGGATTTTTACTGTGCACTTTAAAGTATGTAGTTAATGCGATATAAATTATTGTACGGAACCCTTTGTATGCTAGTAACTCGTTATTGGCCAGAAAAAACAATTTTGGGTGGTTAGTTATATCACAGACGTTTAAGTTAGTAAGTCGGTTTAATTTGACTCTATCTAAAATTCTAAAGTCGTACCTTTGGCTAATTATATGTTACTACGTGTATAATTATTTCTAGAAGTTTGTCACTAAACGATATTTTAGCACTAGCAGTGGCCGACGGAAGTAAAGATTGTCGAGATCGTTGCCCTGGTGACCGGGTAAACGGACTGTACTAGTGTACACGGACACTTAAGCTACAATACCAGATGTAGAGACACAGATGAAGAAAAATAGAGAAACATAAATTTCAATCTACGGGGGAATGGAAACCCATGTAAAAATATATTATTTATAGCGAAAGGAGTAGTTGAACATAACCACATGTCATGTTCGCTGTGATACTATACTATGATAGCAAAATAGACGTTATTGCGAAAAATATTGTTCACTTTCATAATTTTCGAGAGCGAAATTAACTTTAAAAATTATTGCAATTCTCAATTCAAGTCCTATGTTACGTGATTACGCACCCAAATGACTCTACATTAGTATTCAGTTATCTACTTTGCATTTATATCTTTTAATATTTTACTGTGTTTTTACTTTTTACCTTTTTATTAACTTACCTTTCTGTATGTTCTCTATACTGTGCCCTGTCTGTGACATTTGACAGTGTCATATTTCTTCTTTATTGAATTTCCAGCGCGCGCAATAGCGGCGCGTCCGCTTTGCGCACGCGTGGGCAATAACCGAATTACAGGCACGTGCTGATGTCAATTGAAAAACGACAGTCAACTTTTTTCCTACTAGTGTTAGGTAGGTATTTTAATTATTGTTCTTTAAGGTAGATTTTTCAATCATAATTTATTGGTGACCAAATCTTTGGATAAGATTATTACTTTTTTTAATAACAAGCGAGAAGTTCTTGGCCTCCCTATCTTACCTTGTGGAAAGTTATTATAACGCCGAAGGTGCTTTACCCGAAATCTTAAACTTATAGCTTCTGTCGGGTGATCTGATCTTATTGATTAATCCATAAATTCTGTCATTTACAACAAAATTAAAGTGGAGTTTTTTTATGAATCTACTTTAAACAAGGGAAAATAGAAAATGAAGAATTCAAAAATCCACTCCTAATAGCTTTTCAAAGGCTTATTGAAAATCTTTGTACAGTCGCGGAATGAAAAGGTTCGTCACCTTAGTGTCGGTTTTCGCTTGCACTAGGTACTGTAAGAGTCAAACCTGCCAACATAACAGTGCAAGAAACAGTGCTGCTAACATTTAAATAAATGTGACGTTTGCTAACAAAGAAGGTTTTGCTTATTTTTCTGTCCCATCAGTGCAATGTTACAAAATGTATTTTTTTTTTATTTAATAGAAATAATAATGGCAGGTTGAACCAACAAGAAGGTTTTAGTTCAATCATAATAATCTTCTTGACAAGATAAATGTCAAACAACTTTAATCTGAATAATTTTGAACTTTACTGACTAACAGTTAAAGATTATTTTGTCTAACTCGAGATTATTCTGTAACATAGTTTCAAAAGGTAATAATAATATGTGCTCGCGATTCGTTGAAGGAATCAATTTGAAAACTGACGAACCTTTTCATTCCGCGACTGTACTTTAAACTAAAATAATAAAGAATNTAAAGAACTTAAAGCTGCTAATTTGGTGAAAAATTGTGTTTGTAATAAATACGCCTGAATAGAACCTTATCTGTAAAAGTTTTTTTTTCCTTTATTCCATCATGCGATCAGTCAGAAGACTATGAACAGATTTGTTCTGTGATTATCGGCGATGAAAGCAGAATCCCCACTGGGACTCCCTCCATGGTCAATTCTGGCTCTCCATGATGTCCAGAATGTGCTGTCGCTTCAGTCGCCGCTTAACTTCTGGGATTGTAAGCTGAAGTCTGTAAAAGTAAAATAAATAAGATTTGTGTTGTAGAGATGTACTAAGTAGTTTGTAAACTAGAATTGAAACAAGGAATAGTCCTTGACTTGTGAAACTGGAATTGATAACTCCAGGCAGTAGGGAGCGAGCAACTGTTTATTGTTGCGGTACTCTGTGTGAGAATAATGCGCAGGCGCTTGGCTTTGTACGGTGCAAAGCAAAGTGCAAACTAAAATTGGTTCTCAGTTAATAACTTTACCAGTTCTGTCATTGTTCATTTTCATACTCGTAATTTAAATATTAATTTGATATTAAGCGTGCTATATAAACATCATGTTACTATATGTATGATCTACAACTTCTACAAGCATCAGACCTTTTGAGAAAAATATTGAATGTGCAAAGTCTTAACCTGCATTGAAACCTACATTATACAAACGAAAAAAATACCTAAGGTTTACTGAAAAGGAATTAAAGTACCATTAGTATACATTTAAGTAATTTCTTAAAATTTTTACATCTGTCAGCTTTTATTCACAATCGAAATTGAAATTTAATAACTCAGAACTCACATACCTATCGACGACACAGACGTGCATAACAAGTCAACAAGTATGCAATAATTATGATTTATAACAAATTCTCGTTCACTCGGATCAACAAAGTATGATTATGTAGCACTGTGCGTCCATTGTCAGCACAGTGGGCCGTTGTGGTTGCGCAGGCGCCGGATTGTCGCAGCGCCTTTGTAAAGGACTTATGTAGGTATAACTCGCTTTCTACGTTTGATCGTAGAATGTAGAATATTCTGTTAGATCTAGAGCTGACTTTGATAAAACTTAGTTGAAGGTATTTCATGTTTTGGTCAGATTTTGGTCATCGTTGTCATATTGGTCAATGAAACAATCAAAAGAACTCATTGTAAAATGTAATCATCCGCTTTGCACTGAAGGGAAGTTGATCCTTGAACTCAGTGGCTTAAATATAGGGTGGCAGAACTGGAAAAATGAAAATGATTCATTGGTTAGGCTTTATATTGGCAGTTGAGCTATAGATATCCTGGCTTCTTGAGGTGCAGCAATGGGAACGGAAAGTGGAAATAATAGTCCCTAGCTCGCCGTAATTGTACTTTCCATTTTATTTGTAGTACCTGCCTAAAGCTGCGATTTTCGTTGAAATTACTAAAAAAAATCTAAATTCAGAAACTTTATTTGTTGCAACTTGTAACGGATACAAAATCAATTTAGTGTTGCATGTAGATTTACATGTAGATTATAAAGTCGCTCTCGAAATGTTTCCGCTCCGGATGTGTTGGACGAAAATAATCCTTATGCAATATTGTTAAAGTTGTGTTGCCAGGAAATGTTATAAGATTCCACAAATAAACAATGTGAACCAGTTCTTTATCAGAGTCGTGCGTTCTTACAGCAAATGCATTGTTTGTTTGCCCCAAATAGTGATCTAAAATAATAAAATGGCCGAGATGTTGTATAACAAGCGAGAAGATTAAAAGAAAGGGAAATTTATGGGATAAAATAGACAGATATTTTGCAATGTAGAGTTTGAAAACTTAAATTGTTCATAGAATAGGAAAGATCTTACTTTTACTCATTAACAAACTGAAAGACAAACGAGTAGAATTGAGTAAGTATGTTACTAAAATACAACAACTTTTCATAATATGGAATTTGATGGACCAACATAGAAAAACCAAAAGAAAATTTATACCCAATTCAAGTTTTAATGAAAAAGTGTAAGCCATTTTTTCATCATTTGACGGACGTCAATTTCATAGAGAAAGTTGAAGTTTAAAGGGAAAAACTGTTTCCGTTAACACTTTATTGACCACCTGTATTAAAATAAAAATGTTTCAGGTACCTGATATTAGTATCCACTTAATGATCACCTACCATCAAAATAAAACTATTTACTACTTCCACATATACAAACGGTACTATTTCTTGTCATTCTAATAACTAGCTAGATTACATAAAGATACGAAAGCTAATGCATGTAGCATACAATACTATTAAACCAACCAGAAAGCTGTGTAGGTAATTATTCATCAGAATATCAAGGCTTATTTATAATGTCAATACAAATCTTTATAGTAGATGACATGTTGATGTGGTCGGTGATTGGCCAATATTTCTCAGTATTCACAATGATGTATTTAACGCTTTTATAGTAAGCAATAATAGCATCTATTCAACCAAAATGTTTTATTACCTATTAATAACGAATGTGTACAGTTGCTGTCAAAATTTTTTTGAGCACAGTGAAGAAATCTTTGCCAATAAATTAATCTGACTTAAGTAAGTATACACCTGTGCCAATCGTATAGGTATCTACAGAGGTCCGTGCTATGAAATGAAGTTCAAAACTTAATTTTAACTTAACTATGTAACTTAAGTCAATGATAAAGTATCAGAGAATTATTGATAACGCTATGTAACAAATAAATGTTGCTGGTAACCATTTTCTAGAGTTTTTATCAGTCTCTTTCTTAAAACGAAAAGTTGTAGTTTATCTACAGATTAAGTTCTTGAAATAGAATACAAGGAACTTTATCAATAAGAGGTAGAACAAGCCGTTAGTACAAAAGTACTTTTCAGTATAACTGTACCTGTATGACATAAACGCACCGCTGTCAATAACTAAATTAAAAATAGGTAAACGAGTCGGGCCTTGAGGTCATATTGTGACCCGACCTGACAACGTTAAGTGACAAGCCATTTAATATAATAACAAGAATATTTGACCTTTTAAATAAATATGCTTCTCAGGTACCATATTATTGTACGGACTTCATGATTTGCCAATAGATTGTTAGTACCTGTATTAATAATTTTATTTGTAACTTTAAATCTACAAGCTCTACGAATTTTGTAACATTTTATTTGCCACTATAAGTTGGTTGGATCCAAAGGAGCTTATTACAAAAAGTTAAACAAGCGTTGAAGACTTGTTTAAATTAATATTTATGATGGAAATGTAATTTTAAATACGTGTTTAACATGTGTTTAAGTTTTTTATAATAACACCATTAATGTTTGTGATAGCATGCAAAGGAGATAAACAAGAAGTAGGTATTTATTCCTGGTTGGCTTTTATTGGAAAGCAAGCTGTAGATCCTTGTAACACTGAACTCAGCTCAGCAGAACAATCCATTCATTTATAGTTAGACCTATACACATGGTAATTTAATAAAATAAAATAATTAATAATGGTGTGATGGTCATCTCTGACATGTCCAGAGATGTCCCTTTTCATTTCACGATAGGTACTGAGACTTAGGCTGGGTTGCACCATCTTACTTTAACTTTAACTTGTCAAACTCCATACAAAAAACATCGGTTAACGTTATAGTTACGGTCACAGTTAGGTGGTTTAACTCAGTCTTATTTTACTCGTCCATTAAGCATAGTTACCTACATCATAGTTAATCTTTTTCACATTTCTATGTCTATACAATAACATTAACAGTCTATATCTCCGATACAATAACTTACACAGGCCTCTGGTAACATTAAGTCATGACCGAGAATTAATAAATAATTATCCTGTAATCTATGCCAAGGATAAGGTTAACTAAGATTAACGTCTGGTCGCCAAGATATTATATCAGACACACCTATTTACCTAAAGGGTACCAGTCATAATCAATTCCATTTTATCTACACTAATATTATAAAGAGGAAAACTTTATTTGTTTGTTTGGTTGTAATGAATAGCCTCAAAAACTACTGGACCGTTTTTAAAAATTCTTTCACCATTCGAAAGCTACTTTATCCACGACTAGCTTTCCGCCCGCGTCTTCGCGCGCGTGTACTACATTATCTACATATTTTACGGAACCCTATTTTTTTCCAAAATAAAATTTAGCCTATGTTACTCGTGGATAATGTAGCTTTCGAATGGTGAAAGAATTTTTAAAAACGGTCCAGTAGTTTTTGAGCCTATTCATTACAACCAAACAAACAAACAAAGTTTTCCTCTTTATAATATTAGTGTAGATTAACATAGGCTAAATTTTATTTTGGAAAAAAATAGGGTTTCGTAAAATATGTAGATAATGTAATCCACGCGCGCGAAGCCGCGGGCGGATAGCTAGTCTTTCATACAGACATTGCGGATTGAAGCTTTTAGCTCATTAAGTAATTATGTATGTAATTAAGTAATTTTCTGGCTTGCTTATAAGTAATTGACGATGTGAATATTTAAAAGAAAGCATACAAATATACGAGTATAGTTACTAAGGCTGGGTTGCATCGTCTTACTTTGACTTTAACAAACGTCAAAAATCTGTGAAACTCCATACAAAAAACACTGGTTATCGTTTTAGTTACGGTTAAAGTTAAGTGGTGTAACTCAGCCTTAGTATATTAACTTAACTTTTTTTAAACTTTCAGTAAGTAAGTACAAGAAAAATCCTAGTTCAAATCTTAGTTACGGCAAAGTATTTAATTCTTGTCTTATTACTAAGGTGTAGTTTAACATTTGGCAAATTATCTATCATCATGGAAAAATACGCATCATACAGTATCTCTTTGATTGTAATCAAAGATAAATCTATTTAGTTGTATGTAGATAAAGAAGTTTATTTTAATATAAATATTTGTTTATCAGAGCAATATCGAGGCATTTCGTGATAGCAATTTTTAGTACTCCTTTGGGGGTGATCCCTTTTCTAAGAATATACACGCGCAAATACATAAAATAACTTTAGAAACCTTCATTTAAACTAGTGACTTAAACTTTGATGAAAGAAGGAAAGAAGAAATAAAGAAAAAACTTTATTTGATGCGTGTGACTATGACCTAATTCCCAAAAAATTTGAATATTATCAATCACATCAAGATAGCTTTGTATTGGCAACCTCATACAAAACGCCGTTTTATGGACTCGACAGCCATAAAGTTCCATAAAGTTGAGTAACAAATGAATCAGAGATAGTCGGTTCAAGTATCTGTTAACACACAATGATGTATTATGCAGGCTTTGTGTAATGTCATGTTATTTTTAAGCTCATTGAAGTGACATACAAAATTGAAATTGAAGAAGTGTTTATTTTTTACGAACGAATTTTGTAACAATTGAGGCAAGTCACAATGCCTCAATCAACTCTGAAATCATACGACGTTTGAAATTATACTGTACTTACCTACCTTTTGTTTGGTTTATTTGTATGTGTAGGTGTTCTTATGTTACAATTACTAGTAATTACTAACTTTGCAATTACCTTTTTTATTTACACGAACTCTTCCGTGGTTCATTGTTTACAGAATTGGGACATTCTGTAAAATTACTTGTCCATTTGGGTAGGATATTACAGCACACCAATACAAAGTACTTTAACATTTCTGACAGTACCAATTTCGTGATCGATTCGCTTCGTCTTTTTTGTTCGTTTAAACTTCGCTACATGAACTGTCAAAAATGTTACTTTGAAATTGGGCGGGCTTAAATAACCATCGCAAAAGATCGATCATGTGCTATTTCCCATCAGTCCGATTAGGCCATGCATGTTAATTAACGCTTATGGTGGCTCATAAAACTCGTGTATGACATCTAAATTGTAAGTAGCCCTGAAAGATTACAGGAAGATAATTTACCCAACTTAAGTCAGTTTCTAATAATTCAGAGAAAATATTACTTGACTAAAATATAAGAAACCTTATCGAAAACTAACCAGAATTTTACTTTTTTCAGGTAAGTCAACACGTAATGTCGAGTGAGTGACGCTTGCTTGACTCACAGATCGAACACCTAACCTCCATACAAGGTAATACAAACGTAGTCACCGGGGGTGTCATCAACGCGCTAGATCCACAAAAACGTCATGTTAACGTATTTTGTGAGTACTTAGACAAAAATGTGGGGTTTTCTAGGTCCAAGGGATGAGTATGCAACTCACTCAGGTCATCAAAGAAAAGATTCATTGCAATCATTTACTTACATTTTATGAATGAAATTAAATAGGTACTAAGATAAGTAACATAGTAGTTTTTATTCATTTATTTAATATATTTAAAACAGTCATAGAAAGTAGAAAGATTAGAGTTAAATTTTTATTATTTTATCTTTATTAGTTACCATAGAATACAGTTTTTCAAATTAGGTACCTACATACATTTCAAGTTTGCAATTATTGAAGCATTGGAATTTATACGAACTCTACATACGTGGTATACTCATCTTAAGACGATTTTTCGAGTCATAACGTCTTTCCTGTTATAATAACTGTGTGATATTTGTGTCAAGGTTTATACAATCCGTTCAGCCGTTAAAGAGAAACTTAATAAGCACGACAAAATCTTGGTGAGATCAGTTAATTATTAAAAATCTTTTAATCTAATAATAATAATAATACGTTTATTATCAGACCATTATGATCCATACATTGTGTTAGTAACAATATTATACTTAAAATCTAGGTTAGTAGTAACATAAATCAGTCAAAAAACCGGTTTCTGGATCCATGCATGTGAATATTAATCCAGTGCTTAAAGATGGGACACGATGGCCTATCNGCAGAATCAGCGCAATAAAAAAATAGCGTAATATTTTGTTGCAATTTCTTACAAAACTTGCGCACAAAAAGCAAATCTTGTATGAAAATCATCAAACTTCTAATGGTCGTAACTCAGTTCAGACTGAGTTTAGAGGTATACATGCCATAGTAAGTTTGGTTTATTACACTATTTTGTAATCAAAAAATAAAGTTTGGTCGATGGCCGCGCGAAAAAAAAAAGACGCCACTTTCCATACAAAATCTGGCATTGCCATTTCAGCCCGATCCGTCCAGTGGTTTGGGCTGTGCGTTGATAGATCACTATGTCAGTCAGTCAGTCAGTTCTTGAAATAGAATACAAGAAACTTTATCAATAAGAGGTAGAACAAGCCGTTAGTACAAAAGTACTTTTCAGTATAACTGTACCTGTATGACATAAACGCACCGTTGTCAATAACTAAATTAAAAATAGGTAAACGAGTCGGGCCTTGAGGTCATATTGTGACCCGACCTGACAACGTTAAGTGACAAGCCATTTAATATAATAACAAGAATATTTGACCTTTTAAATAAATATGCTTCTCAGATACCATATTATTGTACTGGTCTTCACGATTTGCCAATCGATGTACCTGTATTAATAATTTTATTTGTAACTTTAAATCTACAAGCTACGAATTTTGTCGCATGGAAAATTATTGCAATTATGTAACATAGGATAACTCTAGGATCTAAAGGGGCTTATTACAAAAAGTTAAACGGTGTTGGAGACTTGTTTAAATTAATATTTGTTTAGTATGGAAATGTTTGAGTTTTTTTTATAAAAACACCATTAATGTTTGTGATAACATGCCAAGGAGAAAAAAAAGTATTTGTAGATCCTTGCTACACTGAAATTGGCAGAATAATCCCATAAATTAATAAACCTAATATAATCCTGTTATCTTGTTAATAAGTCGTTTTGCTTTATATTTAGGTACACATTTTTAATTAAATAAATAAGTAATAACGGTGTGGTCATCTCAAATGTCCCTTTTCATTCCACGATAGGTACTGAGACTTATTTTACTCGTCTATTATGCATAGTTATCTACAGCGTAGTTAATCTATTTCGCATTATCTATGTCTATACAATAACATTACACAGTCTATATCTCCGATACAGTAACTTAAACAGGCCTCTGGTAACATGAAGTCATGACCGAGAATTAATAAATAATTATCCTGTAATCTATGCCAAGGATAAGGTTAACCAAGATTAACGTCTGGTCGCCAAGACATTATATCAGACACACCTATTTACCTAAAGGGTACCAGTCATAATCAATTCCATTTTATCTTTCACTAGCTGTGTCCGCGACTTCGTACGCGTGAAAACTCGTTTTCGCAACATTTTTCATTATTGCTCTGCTCCTATTGATCTTAGCGTAATTTTGTATAGCCTATAGCCTTCCTCGATAAATGGGCTATCTAACACTGAAAGAATTTTTCAAATCGGACCAGTAGTTACGGAGATTAGCGCGTTCAAGTAAACAAACAAACAAATAAACTCTTCAGCTTTATAATATTAGTATAGATACAAACATTGTGGATTGAAGCTTTTGTCTCATTAAGTAATTATACATGTAATTAAGTAATTTTCTGGCTTGTAAGTAATTGACGATGTGATTTTTTTAAAAGAAACAATGTCAAAAATATGTCAAACTCCATACGAAAAACACCGGTTATCGTTATAGTTACGGTCAAAGTTAAGTGGTGTAACTCAGCCTTAGTACATTAACTTATTTTTTTTAACTTTCAGTAAGTAAGTACAAGAAAAATCCTAGTTCAAAACTTAGTTACGGCAAAGTATTTAATTCTCGTCTTATTACTAAGGTGTAGTTTAAATACATTTGGAAAAATTATCTATCATCATGGAAAAATACGCACCATACGGTACCTATCTCTTTGATTGTAATCAAAGATAAATCTATTTAGTTGTAGATAAGAAGTTTATTTTTAATATAAACATTTGTTTATCAGAGCAATATTTCGTGATAGCAATTTTTAGTTTTACTCCTTTGGGGGTGATCCCTTTTCTAAGAATATACACGCGCGTGTAAATACATAATAACTTTAGGAACCTTCATTTAAACTAGTGACTTATATGAAGTTATATGTACCTATGTACTTTGATGAAAGAAGGAAAGAAGAAATAAAGAAAAAAACTTCATTTGGTGCGTGTGACTATGACCTAATTCCCAAAAAATTTGAATATTATCAATCACATCAAGATAGCTTTGTGTTGGCAACCTCATACAAAACGCCGTTTTATGGGCTCGACAGCCATAAAGTTCCATAAAGTTGAGTAACAAATGAATCAGAGATAGTCGGTTCAAGTATCTGTTAACACACAATGATGTATTATGCAGGCTTTGTAATGTCATGTTATTTTTAAGCTCATTGAAGTGACATACAAAATTGACATTGAAGAAGTGTTTATTTTTTACGAACGAATTTTGTAACATTTGAGGCAAGTCACAATGCTTTAATCAACTCTGAAATCATACCACGTTTGAAATTATAGTGTACTTTCCTACCTTTTGTTTGGTTTATTTGTATGTGTAGGTGGTCTTATATTACTAATTACTAGTAATTAATAACTTTGCATTTACCTTTTTTATTTACATGAACTCTTCCGTGATTCATTGTTTACAGTATTAGGACACTGTAAAATTACTTGCCCATTTGGGTAGGATTAATACAGCTCACCAATACAAAGTACTTAACATTTCTGACAGTACCAATTTCGTGATCGATTCGCTACGTCTTTTTTGTTCGTTTAAAGTTTAAACTTCGCTACATGAACTGTCAAAAATGTTACTTTGAAATTGGGCGGGCTTAAATATCGATCATGTGCTATTTCCCATCAGTCCGATTAGGCCATGTTAATAAACGCCTGTGGTAGCTCATGAAAGTCTGACAGTAGGTATGACAGTAGAGCTATGACGTCTATTTGTAAGAACCGTCTACGTCTACGATACGTCTATTGTAGAAAATCCAACAATCTCTCAGGGCTTCTTACTATATAAGTAGGAAGATTTACTTTACCCAACATAAGTCAGGTTTCTAATAATTCAGAGAAAATATTACTTTACTAAAATATAAGAAACCTTATCGATAACTAACCAGAATTTTACTTTTTTCAGGTAAGTCAACACGTAATGTCGGGTGAGTGACGCTTGACTCACGCATCGAACACCTAACCTCCATACAAGGTAATACAAACGTAGTCACCGGGGGTGTCATCAACGCGCTAGATCCACAAAAACGTCATGTTTACGTATTTTGTGAGTACTTAGACAAAAATGTGGGGTTTTCTAGGTCCAAGGGATGAGTATGCAACTCACTCAGGTCATCAAAGAAAAGATTCATTGCAATCATTTACTTACATTTTATGAATGAAATTAAGTACTAAGATAAGTAACATATTATCTTTTAGAGAGTTCAAGAGAGTTACATTTTTATTATTTTATCTTTATTACTTACCATGGATACAGTTTTTAAAATTAAAAATATTTCTGCAACTATTGAAGCACTGAAATTTATACGAACTCTACATACGTGGTATACTCATCTCAAGAAGATTTTTCGTTTCGTAACGCCTTTCCTGTTTCAATAACTGTGTGATATTCTGTGTCAAGGTTTATACAATCCGTTCAGCTTAAAAGAGAAACTAAATAAGCACGACAGAATCTTGGTGAGATCAGTTAATTATTAAAAATCTTTTAATCTAATGAAATAGTAATATTTCCATGTCGTAAGGTGTATAAATAATTTTAAACTACTTACATATCTTCAGCTATTTCCTGCGGAAACAAATAAGATAATGCAGATAACTAGAAAAGTATGTTTGCTTTGTATAGTGATACGGTTGTCGATTTCTTAGAAAGGACTGCTTTGTCGGTTACGATAAAACA
The DNA here is from genome assembly GCF_004193835.3 of Ostrinia furnacalis. Classification (NCBI taxonomy): domain Eukaryota; kingdom Metazoa; phylum Arthropoda; class Insecta; order Lepidoptera; family Crambidae; genus Ostrinia; species Ostrinia furnacalis. The sequence goes on along the minus strand of NW_021136628.1, from coordinate 217,632 downwards.
CAGGGCTTATCGATTTATCAGCGAGATAAAGGTGGACAAGTTTTGATTAGGTAAATATTTTACTACTTTACTTTCAAATGAAAAATTAGTTTGACCAATCCCAATACATACCAAATTATAGCGGTCACTTAAGTTTACATTAACTTTTTGCTTTTTAATATAATTTCTTTAACAGTTTCTAATCTTTCATTACTTGAAGTTTTGTCCTTTATTATGTTGTAACTACATAAAGATCACTATATGACACTAATTTCATTGAATTCACAATTGATGATTCCAGTATAATAATGTGGAGCATGAGTTCGCAACATTCGTCTAAATACGATTTTGAATAATATAATTAATAANATTAATAATACTATTGCATTCACCGTAAGTCAAGAGCCAACTCTATCCTTTGCTTTACTTCTCTGCCGTTGATTTTTATAACGTCTATCTCTACAATCATCTATGTATTCTTCAATGTAGGTAACCTGTGTTACATGTTAATTCATTCTTTATCGTCAAACGCAATACGCAAGCCTCTTTTAATACTATTCGTATAGTAGGTATGTAAGGGAAAAAGGAAAGTGCAGTTTATACCAAACTTTAAAAAATGCACCAGATTATTTCCAAACAGAACAATGTTACCTAATTCAATGAAAAGAACACGTCAAGTCCAAGTTCCTTCATTCGTCGGATCCATTTTCCTTCAGTGGAAAACGTGAAACAATCGCAATCCGTGAATCACGGTCGTGACAACCTCATTCATTGTTTTGGCGATAAGTCGTTTACGATCTACATATTACGCACTCATTCATAACTTCACGGCTTTCTCGGAAGTGAACGGATTTTTTTATTAGTCATTAGCTTTATAACCGCATTTAATGATGCGTTAAAAGATCTGTTTAAGTAACATTTGATAGTCCTTATGTTTATTAAATTTCATACGCCTATGGCTGCTATTAAAGTCTGACAGTAAGGTTGTGACCTCAGGCGATACGGCCCACACGTTAGAAGTAGATTTTATTATTTGAGCATCGTGAATGCTCAAATAATAAAATCTACTTCTAACGAGAAATGAATTCTCGTGAATTCAGTTTGGGGCATGAGTATTTTACATTTCTTATGAACCTAAGAAAAATACCTACCTATCGTCATTACCAAAAGAGGAACGGAGTAAATGCCCAGAGTCATCGCCTACACGTTCCCTGAAAAGCAGTGTTTTTCAGAAACGAAACAAATAAGTAGAACGGAAAATTATTAAAAACGATGAAACAGAATTCAAAATACTAAAAATTAACTGTATTAATACCTATTACTGAGCCGTCTATGTTTATATGAATTAACATTAATAAGTGATTTGTTGAAAGGGGTGTTAGTAAAATTTCACTTTATCATTATTCTAGCTAATAAATATTCAATGTCCTCTAGTACATCTATTATTTTCTGGAAAGCATAATTATTTTAGTAACACGAATTGATGTTTAATATTTGATATTAGAACTTCAAGTGTTTCAAGAAGGGATTTTTGACACGCGTTAATATTTTGATTGTTGCATTAAAATTACTTTTTCAATGTGATTATTTAAACCAGCAGCATCTTGTTGATAAACCTTAAAAAAACAGTTACTAGATTCGCCATCATTCCTGTAATCTAGAATGCAAATACCTAATCAATTCAAGCAGATCAATGACTGAATCAAGACTGGTTTGCATAAAAAATCTCCATCGCCAATTTGAATTTTATGTTTTTATACATAAGGTAGAGACGTTCCTAAATAGTGCCAGTAATCTGAGCCCTTGGAGTCGGATAACATTGTTAAACCTTGGGTGGAAGTGGGCAATGAGCAGTGGACAATAAAACCATAATATTGTAATGCGGAGCTCGTGGGCTGACACTAAACTTAAACAAATAACTTTATGTGCAGCCCACTCTATTGGGATGTCCTGTTGAAATGCAAGTTTGAGACTAACGCTAGAGCTGGAAGTGAACATACTGGAATTTTAATACCACAGATTGTCTCTACAGTATTCTCATTATTCTACAGTACTCGTAGTATTCTAAGCAATACTAGTGTCATCACTCTTTGAACTAGCTTATGCCACATAATAATTAATTTATGCTTATCCTACGTAGATTTGACTTTGTGATCGACTTACTCCAGACCAATGCGACTGAGTTACAAATTATTGAAAGGCACTGAACTTTTACCATTACTAATAATTACATATTTTGTGAGGATCCAAACAATTTCTTGAAGCGATACTTTACTACCTACTCGTACCATGCCGAGTGAAGGTACCATTAATCACGCATACATTTTGGAACAAATAAATTCGTTTATCTATACCAATTTATTTCGCAATGCAAAAACCTACACGTTATTACCTTAATAAATATCGTATTCCAAAAATAAATAGAAGCAAAATAATATCGTTACTAAGCACAACGTCCTGCCCACAAATAATTTTGGGGCAAAATAGAAAAAAGAAACAAATGAATTCCAAACATTGTTGCGAACTGGCCATTTCGCGATTAAGTTCAACTTATCAACAACATTGTTCCCTTAATGCACCATAAACAAATGAATGAATGTCTCACTCGACCGGTAATGCCAATGCACTTTAGATAAGATTTACAACTTATCTGTGTAGAAGCTAGTATCGAACGCTTTCATACGGCAAATGAAGCCGTAATATCCTTACAAAGTACTGAATATCAAGAGGAAACGATGCAAAAATATGTTTTCTCAGATGTTTTTATGAACCTTGACGCCTTTGGTTACCTACGTATGGATTAAAATTATTTTATCTACTATTTTATGAATACTAGACAGCATATCAAGTAGTGCTGCAAAAGTCGTTCTTATTCCACGCATAATATGGACGCTATATTTTCTACAACCTGTGTTTACCATGTGACAAGCAAATAAATAAATGATATCAAGATGAACAAAACTGAAAATTAACTTTAATGAAGGCATCAGAAGCATCACAAGATTAGTATTATCACAAGTTTTGTTATCTACATGATTAATTATTTTCAAAGTTATTACTTTAAATAGAAATACCTCAATAACTTGATATCTTTAATTAAGACTACAGCAGTTATGAACTAACTTTTTAATTAACAAACTCTACATAAACTTCAACAAAATAATGTTATTATTTAATCAATGGGAGCAGAGCGTGTAACCCTATACTGTTTTCGTTTAGATCTCTACATTTACAAATAAGCTAGCCTAGAATGGCCGTGCAAGCCTTGTTTTGGTTCGCCACTCCTTTCGTCTCGTTCATAGAATAAAAATATTTTGACAAACGCATCGCGCGTACGATCAGTGTTGTAATACTTGACAATAACAATAGCCCAAAATAGCTGGGGAGAACAAATATTTACTATTGCACTATCGAGTCTGAGAAAATTATTCATGTAGCTATCAGTGGGTGCACTTAGAATAAAAATACAGCATGAACCCTTTATAGTGTGGCAAACTTATTAGGAAGTGTGTAAGACGTTCTTAAAATAAAAAATAAATCTTTCTTTTCAGTCTATAGTTAGCCTCTTTTCTAAGTTTGTTTCAGCCTAATGCCGTCCACAGCTGAACAAAGGCCTACATTTCCACAACGACCGGACTTCGCGCTGTCCGCATCCAGGTACTTCCCGCAACCTTCAATCGTCGGTCCACCTGGTAGGAGGCCCTTTACGTCTTCTGTTTTTCCAAGCTGTATTTTTAATGTAGTTTTCGCAGCAATATGTACGAGTACTTTGATACCTAGTTACATGCATAAGAAGTCTAGTTTATTGTATGATACCACTATACGTGACAACACAGCGATATAAGATACTTTTATCCTACTCGTATAATTAGCTTATTTCGTAGGTAGCGTTAAGACAAATTGCTTACAAGACAACATCATCGTCATCATGACCCATCGTCACGTTTTGTTTTCCACCAGATTTCCCACGCTTCTTAAACCTTCGAATAGTATCCAATTTCTGAGGTGTTAAGTGATGCCTTGTTGATTTATTAATTTATTTAATGCTAGTCATTTATGTTCGTAAACAAATTAATGATGCAAGTTTTTGGGATCGTTGTGTTTTTAAATGGTCAGCATTTTTTTAAAGTGACGTTTTTTAAAGGAAAAAAGTATTTTTACGATTCGTGAACCATTTTAGGAGGTTTATTGCAATGACTAGAATTATGCAATTTACTTTCCTAAAACATAGTTTTAGCAATAAGTATGTTAAAAGTAACTCGATCAATCGTTACAATCTGAGTTATAAAGCCTGTAAACCTTTGAAAAGAGGCTGACAATAGTGTCTGAGTTTCTTGCGCTGCTTCTTCTCAGCACTAGCCCATTTATTGTCCTGAAGCAGTGGTAGGGTTAATACTGGGACATGTAAAAGTGCTTTTTAAAGCCTACTTACAGAAATAAATGAGTTTTATGAGTTTTTTTATGAATCTCGATTTTCCTTGCTTCATCTGACTTATTCTGGTCATTATAAGTCAAAGTCAAATTTTTATTTAGTACTTAGGCCTTTTCCAGGGCGCTTATACACGTCCCAAATATAGCTTGCCCTACCACAACTTCGGGATAATATATGGGCTGGCGCTGAGAAGTGGCGGAAGATATACTTCCTACATTTCTGTTTTAAAATTGCTCTTATTTCTTTAACCGTGCAATGCCGTGCATATGTTTAAAAGATCAGCAAAAATAACTGAGTATACTGCCACTGGTTACAATCCAAAGTGCATTTACGACACTTTAATACTACCTGACCAGTGATGTTGTGACACGACTGCTTTTGTGGAGCTCATCTGCTTACCAATCCTGAGTAAGCATCTGGGGTTCCGGTTCCATTGACGGCCGTGTCTAATTGTAACGCTGTATTCACACTTCATTTAATTATAAACTGTTGTATCATAAAAAGCTTGCTTTTTATTAATCATCTTAGATTTTTTTGGTCTTCCTTATAATACTCATCTCCAGGGGTGCGCACGATTTTTTGACAATCAGCGGTTTGGAATTTGTGTAGGTACAATTACCCATATATTAGAAATATATTTTATTAATGACAAATTCGGACCTTCGGGCCGGATTAAGATGCAAATAGTGTTTACATTGTTTAGTTTCATTGTCCTATTTTACGTTATTCAATATAGAAAGGGCTGGATATCTTGCTTAACGAATGGGCATATCGCGAATCGTATGTAATCAATACTGTAGAGAATAAATAAACATATTTTGATACCGTATCTCGAATACTAGATACTACGCTATTGCAAATTGCAACACGATATCTAGTTCCATTCATTGAAAGGTTATTTTGTCGTTTATACCTTTTGAAAACTTACTAGCTAAAGCAATGATTAAGGGTCGTTTCGGAAAATTAGAGTTCCTGTCATTGTCAAAAATTAAAGACAACGTTTCAATATAATTTGTAGAGACAGTTTTCGTTGGTACACTTTTTAATGATCCTCAGTCTATCTAATTCTCGAATAGTCCTGGTTTTGCAATAAGAACACGTTTTGAACCTGACCTGGTATAGACTTTATTACAGTAACAATCCTAAATTAGTTAGACTTGGTTAAAACCAGTTCTTCAGTATTTCTTTTTTAATTTAAGGAATTTAGCTACTACAAAACAACAAAAAGGTGTGATTCGTTGTCAGTATGGACCCTATATGCAGTTTTGCATCTCAATAGCAACGTGACCGGCGCGTAAACAACGAGGCGCGTGCAGGCTGCGCCCGCGCGCGTCACTTGAGCACACACGCAGACTCAGCTAGTGGCTTCTGTTTGGATAATTATACAATCAGTATTATTTTAAATGCAGTTTAGTTTTTGTGATCAAATTATTGGCTGATGGCTGAAGTTCAGTTTTTGTCAAAAAACTCACGTAACATATTTTGTTAAAAATGTGACTCGAAATATTTTTATGAATATTATTAGAAACTTTATGACCTTATATTGTCTCAAATGTACGTAAAGCTTGTTCATAAGCATCAACTGTGAGGACCATTAAAACTCTTACATACTTACAAAGTTTTCTTCAATAGAAGAAAACGCCTTGAACAATACGAACGTGTTTGTCAATTAATGTTATAAAGATGTCACATTTTATTAATTTTTATAAATAAATAATATTTACCTTAATTTTATTCATCATCACATTCTCGATCAGCCTAAAATCATAGACCCAAATTAAAACCGAGTACGTGAGAGAGTTCATGTTTTGATAGACAACGTGTCTCCAAATTCGTCGATCGCTATGCACTTTGCGATGGTATCAAAATACGTGTACGTTGTGCATCGTAACATTAAAGCGAACAGTATGTGTGCCGCCGGTGCAATGACCGGACCTGCCGTATTTACACATAGACATGCTGTCAAATTTTATGAATGCACAAACGCAGAGCATCAACTAACTTTTTTAATTGGGGAAAAAAATCATTGAATCGGTCAGGTGAAGTGGGGTTCACCTCATCGGAAGGACGGGACTCTATGATCTGAGGACGGGACAGTCCTGCTAAAACAACCCCGGTGCTCTGTCACTCGCGTTTATTCAAAAGCCACGTAGTCGTCCTCATGTCATTTTTTCAAATCTTTTCCCCAGAATGTTCTTTACATCTTGAAAGTTACGAACGCAGCAAAAATTAAATCAACCAAACGTCGTCCATTTTCAAGTGATGTTCGGTCATACGTGGTAGTTAATTGAATTTGATTTAATACGCAATGTCTGAACTGAACATTTTCAGAGAAAATGCTGAATGAACCAATGCTCCATTTCAACCTCCATCGCGGCCTAAATAAAACAATTTAGAAGCACGTTTTCTCAAAAACACCGTTCGTGTACCATTTAATGTTGCATAACCTTAACATATTGCAGAGCGGCAAAAAAACTCGGTCGAGCGAATTCGCGCTGATTTTCAATAAAATGATTTGTTTTCTAAGCACTTAGTGACAAAGTCGCAGACACAATCGGCGATTCGCCTGGTACAGTCGTACGCAAATGTGTGGTGTGCTGAGATATTAAATTGTTTTGGCGGAATCATGAAGATGAAGAAGACAGTGACGTATTGCATTAAAGGGAATTCGCTGTGCATCAAGTACTCTACTAAAATTATACCACAGGTTAGTCATCCAAATATTAATATCAACATAAGTATAAGTTTGGATTAGGACTTGACTGTCATTACGTATGCACAAAATTAGAAACATACGAGAGTACATAGACTGCCAAACACTCCTCCTTTGGTCGGGTTAAAAAGTTTTTAAAATGGTTTTTTCTCAATAATGATCAGGCCCAATAGGTACTTAGCCTAACAGTGTATGAACCGTACTGCCACGATACCCATTCGAGGGTTGCTAATTCGATCACATTATCAGCTTAGTTGGAAGAAAAAAAGATTTGACTTTACTTTATGCGGATGTAATAATTAAATACAATAAGTTTTTATGTGATGTGTCGGGTATTTTTGTTGATTACAATCCAAGTTATAAATAATAACTCTATGAGGAGACGCCGCGACGTTTTTTGTAGGCACTCTACATTTGGAATTTGATGGTACCTCAACTCGTTTTGTTTAGATGAAGGAAGAAGTCAGTTAATTTTTACACTTGACAGGTGTTAATCTAACTTAAGCGTTTTTTTAATGGATGAATAATTATTCTGATATAAGAGTAGGTACTACGTTAAACCGCCCGTATTTTAAATACGTTTACAAATGGCCATTGAACTAAAGTTGTAATAAAATTCCAGCAAATAGCAATTAAGACTAGTCTATATTTATTTATAATATAAAAATGAGTTGGTAAGCGCATAACTCAACAATGCGTGGACCAATTTTACCAATTAATGTTCGTTGAAGTTCAAGGATAATTTTTACGGCGAGAAAAAATCCAATAATTTCCGGGAAAACCCTGGTCAAAGCCGCGGGCGGAAAGCTAGTTTCTAAAAAATCATATAATGAAGATTAGATTCAGTACAGATTTTCAAGTATTCGCTTACTAGAAACAAATGAGTTCAACATGCCAGTTTACAGGGCTTTAAACTAAAACGGTAGCAAAATATGTTTCTTTCATATGTTAATTTTAGCATACATATCTACATAAGTCGCTTCATATTGAACTCGATTTATACTATTATCTGACACAGGTATAATCAAGGTGTCTTACAAGGTAACAATGTGCCCCTTTTAAATTCAAATGTTACAACTTAAAATATATTTAGCAGGTGTACGTGTACATGTAGCTCATCAGATTGTACATTATNTACGTTTTCGTTGCAAAATAAACTCTATTATAACTACATAAGATCCCAGTGTCAAGCTTGATGTGCTGTCTGTTGTTGTTAAATTATCTTTTATGTTGTGTAAGCAGCAGCTAATTAAATACCCCCATTACGTTTTATTTGCGTCATTAATTACGATCTTGACAAAATTATCAATGAAACTGAAACAAAGCATTTTTCCTGGTCACGCGATTTTGAACAAGCCTGTTTTTTCTAGATGTAAACAGTGTAGGTTTTTTTATAATATCCATTCTTTTTAGATCTTAGATATAAAATACAATGAATATGTTTTCAACATTGCTTATTGCTAGATTCTCCGGTTGGTTTCCGAATAAAACGAATGAAAATCGGAAAACTAAATTAAAATTACATAGCACAGTTATGTTTCACTATAAGCAAGCAGGTGTTTTAGCTTTCACAAGTAGGTATATTTTCTAAATAGGAGTTGATGTGATTACATGCCTCGTCTTATACCTACATATCTTTAAATTTGTATTTAAAACACTTTATTTATTGCCCGGGGACTGAGCGAGAGGAGTGTTTTAATAAGGGTTGCAATCAACATACGGATTTGATAAAACCGTATAGGATTATTTAATTGCTTTAACGTGCTAATGGAAATACAAACGTAGTAACGCCCGCATTCACAAACATTACTATGAGGTCTCACAGTGCGCGTGGACGCACAGGGTGACACACAAACCAATCACAGAGCTCTATTCGACGCTGTGCTATTTGCTGCTTCACTTAAGTAAGCATGGTTTGTGAAAACGGGCGTAAGTAATGCTAATAAAATACGTTTTCTTAGTTGCGGTGAGTACTCGTAGTAGGATTTACATAATTTTTTGTTTCGTTTTTTGTCTGTTACATCTCTTTGTTTGCTTAATTTGAAGGAGTTTCCCACAGCCTTATTTAAAACAATTTTATGGGGTATGAACACCAAACACATTTGGTTTAGAATACATTACTTTGGTTACTTTCAAAGAATTGCTTTAAGCATAATCCTACCGATTGCTACTGATTTAAATCTAGTTTAGTGTACACTAGCGACCCGCCCCGGTTTTGCACGGGTGCTAAGTAAGTTTACATATAAACCTTCCTCTTGAATCACTATATATTAAAGAAAACCGGATCAAAATCCGTTGCGTAGTTTTAAAGATCTAAGCATACATAGGGACAGACAGCAGAAAGCTACTTTTGTTTTATACTATGTAGTGATTAGGGTGTATTTCTATTAAAAGATAGCTCTTATTGCCACTACATAAGAAGAACAATGTCAAGCTTGATGTGCTGTCGTCTGTGCATCGCTATGTAGAGAACATGCAAAATTTAAATTCCACTCGCCTACGTCAATGAATTATTTAGTATAATGAACTAATTACGTGCCTAGTTAATGCTTGTTCTTAATGATAATTTACAATAAATTCAATGAAAGTAGAATAATACCATTTTCTCACAAAACAAAACGTACCGACTAGATTTCGCGTAAACTTCTGTGCACCAACATAGTTACAGTTTTAAATTGTAAATAAAATAGGGTTGCCTAAGGTGTGATTTGAACCCACTTGCTGGCGACTGCTCTTTAATTTAATTCTTAATTTTCACCTTGTTTTATGTATGATAGAGCTTTTTTACGAGCTTTAAGGACAGATTACTAATTTCTTCAAAATAGATTTTGAATAACAATGGACTCGTACACTTCTGTGGTCACAGACAATAAATATCAGTAGCATTTAGTGCGCTATTTCCAAATCCTCCGATTCACAGCATGGCGCCTGTGTCGCGGCGCCCGCGCATCTTTCCGCGTCGATGTGTCACTTATTTCTATTTCCGAGAGGCGCCAGTGACTACTGAGGGATGGACAGCCTGCCATCTTTGTAATAAAACAAAAACTTAACGCTCACTTGTCACTCTACCATGTATAAGTACGCTCAGAAGGAAAATAAATTATTAGTTTCAAATTGACCAACGCCTTATTTTCAGCAGGGAAATCTGCCACAAAATAAGGAATTTTTCCAATAGATTACTAATTTTTAAGTCTTCACAGTCAGTTTTAAAGCCAAAACAAAGTTATCCTTTTGTGGAAAGCCGTACTTAAATTGATACAGACAGAATGACTATACATATTGTCATATCCTGAAAATATCGGGGAAAATGGAAATTAAAATTGCCGCTTCAAAACAACCTTTTAACCCTTCGATGATACAACATGTACTCACGACAGTACATATTTTTTGTTGGAAAATATCACCCATTACAACTTATTAAGATTCAAAAGCTTGAAAGCTTGAGTTTCCGTATTTAGTTTAAGAAAAGCTCGGTGTCAATGACAGGGCTTAATCACCTATGCGTCTAGACGAGTTGATAAGTGATTAGTCTGTGCCTACCTTCCATCTTTGGTTCTGTATGTTTTTTGTCTATGCGTTAATGTAGAGTTCCTTACGCTTTAAGAACTGAGTTTGTAGAGAACTTACTAATATTCGTTATAGACTCGATTTCATGATCGCTTCGTAACTGAAACGTCCTTTAGTTTGGTAGTAAAACATTATATTTTCATGACTACCTACTTTACAGATATTTTAACCGAAAATTATGATAGAAATTAGATAACATACATTTTTGCTTCTTCAAAATGACGAATACCTTTTCAGATATTGTTATCACATTTATTTTGTTCTTCACTTTTGTGATCTTCTCTATTATCTATTATCTACCTGCCTATCTATATGGCGATTGCAATCAACTGTTTTGTTCAAAGGTTTTCATTCATAGATTTCCCGGAAAATGTACAGATAACTCAGATAAGAACTAATAGTTCCTTTTGAAAAGTAATCTAAAGGTGTTTTATTTTATTTTGTTGTATTTTAAATATTGCCCTTATGTATGGCTCATAGTTTCAGATAATATCTGAAAACGTTTTTGAAACCACATAAAAATTGTTTCAGTATTGCATTAGGAAAATGAAAACAAACTTCGCCCCCATCGTTATTCATATAAAGTGGTAGGGTAGACGGAAAAAATGCAATTTAGAAAACTCTCCCCTTCAGGAATACCGTCAAATTCTAACATACTCGTAAAAGCATCGATGGCACATTTAAACTGATTTATCTTCCTTTGTGTCTCCCCTCATGAACGAACATACACTGAAATCTACATCTACAACTAAAGTGGCATTATACTAGAGGTAGAGTCATATAGAGTAAAAATATTCGGCAATGCACAAATTTTACTTCCTTCCTCTTCACATTTAATACGAATCGTCTTGTCGATTCTGATACCTCCTATCAATAAATGACATAACGCATTTTTTTCAGTAGAGGTTCACCTTATGACTGTTCTACAAGCTCTACCTAGCATTACCGTAACACCTATCATACGTACGTAACGTCTGCCATCATCTTACACATACTAGGTTTGTTACACGCACACATAAACCTTGATGGTTCAACAGTGTGTTCTGTGGAATGGATGCATGCCCTGTCACTTTCCTCGAATATACAGTGTGAAAGAGATGGCTAGCCGCGGGGGGAGACGCAGTCTGAATTGATAAAAGCAACAGTGCGGTCGTGACGAAATTCAGTTTGAAAAGAATCGGCGTTCGGAGTGCGTCGCGCCGCTCGCGAGGTTACGCGGCGAGGTTAAAATGTGACTGCGAGTTCTTGATGAGTGCCATAATATTATTATTGTCAGATACAGTGAACGGACGCATTTCGAAGCGTGTAGGGGCGTGCAGTGCCGACACAGCCGTTGGTGACGTGGCGCGTCCAAGGATTAAAAGTTTACTGCGACGAAAACCCACCCGTACAAAAAGTTTCATCGCGGTCTCAATACGTGCCGAACAATTGTAATCACGAAGCGTTACTATCAGATCACTCTCACTGATGTAGAGGTGCACGCGCTATTCGAAAATTCTAGAGTACACAAGGAAACACTTGTTTGTTTTGCATACCGTTCGTTTTGGCTAGTGTTTATTGGTGCCGGTTGTGTTATTGGTCAAATTATGGTTGTTACCAAAGTCGATAACATGGCCTCGTTCTCTACATACACGGGAAAACCGAAAATATTCTTCCCAAAGAAGGTAAGAGTTAGCATAGCAACGCATTGTTTACATACTAAAACTCAACAGCTTTAACGAATTTCGTTCAAGTTATGAATAAAATTATAATACATAGATAAACAACTTTATTTCCAGTCTGTTACAACACGGAAACGGCATTCTAAAATTAATACATAGATTAATGTAAACGTAAAACGTGACGTACTAGATATGTATACACGCAATGTATATTAATTAATTTAATTAATAAAAGACATTTGCATATTCAGATAGCGCATTTTCACTTTTGCGAACTTATTTTTATTCGGGTAGGAATGAGTGTATCATCTGTGGAATGAATGTAGAGTTAATTTAAATTTAAATTGCATACATTTGATACCTTTTTGTTTGTAAATGAATATACTTCTAGTTTTAATTAAGAAGTTATTTGCAATGCATATTGCGGAGGTTTAAATCAGATATTTTATTGTATAATACACAGGCAGATAGATACGAGTAGAGCCCAATTTCCGCCTCTACAAGGATACATAATACAACTTGAATGCTATCCAAACTCTACATTTGTAACCAAAATATTACTATCCTGGAACGATTCGTCGACATATTAATCAAGAGCATGCTTTTTTATGGATGTAGAGCAAACAAAGTGCTAAACCGGATCTGATGAGCACTCATCAAAGATTAAACTTTGGAAAACCCCAATAACAACGATCGACCACATCCGAAGTTTCATCACAGCATCCTGTTACTCTCACTCTCATATTGTTCACTACATCCGTGTGGCTTATTTCACACAAGGTCTTCTGTGCAATATTGTCAGTGACCTACAATAAGCCCGCGCACAATTTTAGTCTTTTCACTTCGGTCTTAACGACCGGTTTCTTATATCACGCATGGGTTAAGGGGTAAAACCGTCCTCCATCTGGGCAGTCGTAGTGCAAAAGAAACCAAGCCTTGTTGTTATGCCGTCAAGAAATAAATCTCTATGAATGTAATTTCGTTTGATATGCCCGCTTCTGTTATCAGGCTGCGCGAACGCAATACGGCAATGCTTTACGACTGCACATTAGCTTGCATGCCTGTTTATGGCACAAATTATAATTAATAGTCCTCTATATAGGTCATGGCTGAGAGCAGAACTAATGATGATAGGAATCAAAGGACTCGGAATCAACGAAGCATAATGTTATTTTTATGGGCAATGATGATTGATGTCGTGTTGATTTCAATCGCATATCTTGATGACTATAGCAATAGAATTGTATAAATAAATCAGAAATCTAGCTGCCATCAAATAATGTGCTATCTTATTGATATGCAACATCCGTAGCATATGCCTGCAGTAGCTAAAATATAATATGCCGTGTGAATTTCTAATGGGCATTTAAACTAAAAAAATGTATCTTTTTAGAATACATTTTCGTAAATAACCAATCAGAACCGGCGCCGGTCATTCAAGTCAACGAGGGCAATTTAGATAAATTGATATTAAATTGCTTAACCAAGTATTATGGACGCTTGACTACGAATATTAGTTTAGTGGGTTGCTATTAAACGGGTTAGCAAGGAACGTATCACTGCAAGTTTGCAATTAACACGTACTCGTAAATATAATTAAGTACGAATGAGTACAAGATTACTACATTTTGTAGTCGTCTTGTCTCTACCTACCTGGAAAACTATGTCTTTAATATTCTCTCGTTTCACTTTAAACTATTTATTTTTCTTCTATTCTTGGGTTTGTTACTCTACGTCTATTACAATGAAAACACCCATAACAACCATCCATCCCCAGACGCAAAAATCCTAAGAAATAGTGTAGATTGATAGAGAAAAAGTGAAGACTATTTTGGCGCTCTTTGGGGAGATCTATCTAACGGTAGACCTATGCTGAATTGATGATGATGGGTAGCATTTGATTGCAACTTACTGATTTTCACCAAAAACAGGCAAAATAAACTACCACACGTGAGGCTTAGGTACCTAGTCATTTGAGAATGATAGAGTAACGAATAACTATTCAATTATGCATTACCGTACACCTATCAAATTAACAATCTATTACAATGCTCGCATTCCAAAGTCCATTGACTTTCCTCCTTTTTGTGGAGCTTATTACTTCTTTTGTAAAAAACCTGGAATGCGTCAGAGCTAAATTGCTTATGTTCATCCATAACTGGGTGTTCCGCTAAGCGACAAACCGCGCATTCCCTGCGCGCCAGCGTGCGTGAACCGGGTGTGCTGTAGGGTTACCATATGCAATTTCAAAAGTCCTGTCAACACCCAAAAATGTCAAAAAAATGCGGCAAAATTTCTTAAGAAAACAAAGCTCATTTTACTTGTTAATAACAAATATCGTCATGTACTTGTTATTTTCTTCTCCATCTAAACCAAAAAGCTGTCGCGACGGGCCATTTGATTGAAGGCCCCGACAGCCCTGAAATGTCCGAAAAAACTCAAACGCATGGGAACCCTGACCAGGAGGAAGGGCCCTGGAATGCAGCAGGAATGTACTACACCGGCTATCTCCATGAGAGATCCCATACGATTATAGTGGTCAAGCCCCGTGAGAATTTGATCGTTATAATTTCAATGATGATTAGAGTTAAGTATTGAATTGAAACTTCTTACTAGGTATAGTTACATTGCCGGAAAAATTGGCATTATGTCCAAAAAACAGAAAAAAACCTCTAACTGTGGAATATAAGTTGACAACTTCTCAGTATCGAAATAACGGGCAGCCTCAATGCCTTATAGTAGAACATTAAACAGGATTGTAGAGACAACATAATATTTACAGTCTGGCCAGGTACATTCGTTATCGGTCTGCCTTCTGTTCTTTAACCTCATAAATAAATCATATTTACGGACTTTTGAAAAAAATCCACACAAAAACAACATCAAGATGCCCTAAGAGAAAAACAAATTAAAAGTAAAATATGGCACTGTGGGCAAAGACACTGCGATCTAGTTCTATATTATACTACATAGATCTGCTTTCCGGATTGCCTTTTTCTGTTAAACTGTCTATTTATGGAGTCGTTTGTATGTGATGATTGGAAAATATAGCATCAACCTATCAAATCGACTTCCCTAGGCGATTATTAACAGCTGTTTCCGTGTCGAACGTCGCGATAGATTCATAAATCTGATACGCAATGGACAGTTTCAAGTGAGTAGCGAATTCTTAGGTTGAGTTGTACCACCTGACTTTGACCGTAACTATAACGATAACCGGTGTTTTTTGTCTGGAGTTTGACAGATTTTTGACGTTTGTCAAAGTTAAAGAAAGATGGTGCAACGTGCAACCCAGCCTTGATGTATCTCTAATTAAAATAATTAAATTGAAGTTACCGTCTAATCTAATATGATGACGTTCAGAGAACAATGATTATTGCGACTTTGTTGTTTTCGCATGCATATTGTTTTGTTGTTGCTGGTTTATCTTGCTACAAGTATTATCGTAGCGTAACGTGTTATTGTAATATGAGCATTTTTATTAAATGCAATGGAAAACAAATATTTTATTGAAATCACTTGACCTTTTTTATCGAGTAGAAAACTACAGAGATCAAACACAGCACTTGTCTCAGGCTTTAATGTTGACTTTTGAGTCCCTATTAGAAAACAACCTTTAAAACTAGACTCAATATCGGCCTTAGATCCTGCCCTGTAGATTGGTCTAAATATTGACATTTAAACTCCTCAATCCCTGAGTTTAGCCCTCAGATCATAGAAGGGAATGATTCCCTGAGCCCATTCTGTTATACCTACGAAACTTGATAGGTACCCATTCACAATATCAAAATAAGTAAACAGTAAAGACAAGCTTTCAAGAGGCAACAAGGCAAAAGAGGCAAAAGGTCTGAGCATAGTTACTGGACTCAATTAAGTTACGAGACAAAGTCTGCGATCCAGACTTTCCTCGCAGGAAGCGGCTGGGGCTCCGAAAATAGCGTTTCCTTTCGACGCGTAAGTAGGAAGTGGACTGTACTCAGTTTTCCGGCCGCCTACACGACACTTATTGAGTTTACAACGCGTTTGCAGTGCGCCTACGCCGCCGTCTGGATTGAAGTGCTCACGCTGCGCGATACTGATGGCTAGCCATTTGCGGTCTATGTAATGAGTGCTTCGAATAAGTACTTATTAAGTACAATGCGAATAACTTTGTCCGTCTTTTGTATTTTAATGAATTTTGATGTAGGCTAGTTGGGAAGAGGATATAGGCCTTTTGTTGGAAAAAGAGATTTGAAAGAAAGTGGGAATAAGTTCGTCCGTACGTTAAAAGTTTTAAGTGTAGACCGATGAATTTTAATTAATTTTTATGTAGAGTTTGCTGGGTACTGAGAAGATAAGCCACCTTTAGCTGCAGAAATAGATTTGAAAGGAAGTGAAATAACTTTCAACAAACAAAAGCTTCTTTAAACTCATACCTACTAATTTGTAATGAGTGTTCAAATATTAACATCAATAATGTAGAGTTAGCATTTTAATTTGGATATTTTATAAAAGCAGTAAAAACTTTTGAGTTTGTTTGCATTGGAAGTTAGGTTTGTTTGCAAAATGTGTAATATTCGACAACATATTTTTGGCACAAGTGTGAGTGGTTCCGCACGTGTGCATCGCAGACAAATGAACGCGTTTGTGTAACTTGCCTATTATTTTGAATCTAGATAAAGTTGGCTACCATCCTGTCTAGATCTTAGCTGATTTTCCAAAGGTCTTAATTAGTAATGGAAAAATAGAACAAATCTATTTCTGTTCTTAACTGAATAAAATTACTCTAACTTGTTCATAGTAAAGCGGACTTTAATGTGGTAAAAATAACAAGCACAAAGACCTTTTTCTTAGTAATAATGAAAAATTTACAAGACACGAAAGTTTATGTCCACCCACGCTACTTTTTGCATAGCCATATAAGTAACCATTGATTCCTTTGAATTTCTCAATTTTGATCAACTACAAACTCAAACTCAAACATTTTATTTGTCATTAAGTAGGGTACAGGTACAGATAGAATAGGTACAGGAAAAAGCTCATTATCCTACTCAGCCAATTACATATTGCATGCAAATATCATGAAGCAATTTAAATCTATACAATTAAAAACATTTTATATCGAGTGAAATAATTAATTTAATAATATTTTGAATTAAGTGTTGTCCAGATTCATGTTTTGTCAAGAGTAAGAAATCATGTCAATAATAAAATTTCCAATCCCAATTTTACAATTAATCTACAATACATAATTGTTATAAGCTAGGTGTAAATAATATCCAAAATTCAAGGCACACGATTCCCAATTTTATACATATTGTTAGTAAATAAATTATTTTCTATTCCACCAAAAATCATCTGGATAAATAATATAAATATATTGTAATATAGAATCGTGAGAGACTTTCCTGGGTTAGAAAAATTCTACGTGGACATAGCCGCGGACCAAAGCTAGTGGAGTGACTCAGCAGGTAGAAATTTGCATTTTTATAGGCGGGTAATGCAATACAAATGATAATAAATATTATGCATTCATTAAGTTGGTAGTTAAGAAAGTAAATATTTATTGCGACTCTATCCATTCTAAAATTTTTTTAAATTCAATCGTTCTAAATTCCAATTTTAAATAGTTTTTTCATCAATTTTTTTTTCTTCATACATTTTATTTTCAGCCAGTAAATAATGCACAAATGGTGCCAGGAACTGTATCTGTTTTCGAAAATGTAATTAAAAATACAAACGCTAATACCTAAATACCTTTTTTTCTCATAAAGTTGCACTGGTTTATTTCCAGCCAGTACACTGAACCGTAAACAATAGGGCAAACTGAATACAGAAAAATATGTTTACGTACGTACTCCTTGTTACTTTTTTATTAGATTAATCAATCTGTACTGAGGTCAGATGGGACGCGTGGTGCGTTACAATTTAAGTAAGCACCTACTGTTATCTTTAATTTTCTCTGGGCACAGAGGTGACACGGTTGATTAGTGGAATTAAAACGAAATTGGGTCCATTTGAGTTTCGTCCTCAGTTGTTTTTACGAAAATGATATGTTTTTGCGCGAAAACTGCGTTTGTAATTTTTTTTTAGTTTGGTTGTCTTTTAAATCAATACCTTCCTATTTTCGCACCAAAGTTTCACGTAATCAAGGCTAGATGAATCCTAAATAAATAAATAAATACTACGTACTTTATTACTGATCGTAAATTAGATTAGTTGCTGAGAATCGAAGAAGAATATTTCTCAATGTCAAAACAAAAATATTTATTGCAACTATACTAGTAATTAATGGTGATTGGATTGATAAAATTCAGCTTATTTGTTTTGAATTTTATATGGCTAGTAATCAAAATTCGTTATTATATAAAAACAAGGTGCATTCGTTATGATTTACATCATTATAGTAATTAGCGGTATAATAACATAAATAATTCTTGTATAACAGCAATAAGCCTGCCATTTGTAATCGTTTTGTTGATCAATATAGGTAGTATTCACGTTTCATTACCAAAACTTCATTAGTTAAATTATTATTAGTAAACGAACTATGAGTCAACGGTTACAAAACAATCATTATCTGAATCATATCATATTATTATGAATGAGACAGACAGGTCGATGCAAAATCGCAGATATTATACCTACATTAATCCACAAATTGATTTAATAATCTTTAATCCGAGAACCAATTAAGAATACAAAAATGGCTCCTTTAAATTCCTAACGAAGTTGTTTTACAATACAATCTAATAAAATAGGAAATTTAAGACATTTATTCAAACTGTGAAAATTGATAATCGCCGCTTCCAATGATTATGTCCGTTTTGTTACTTTTGTTCAACCGAAACGTCCTACGCAAAGTTATTAGTTTCCTTATAAACGTATAATCGGGCAAATGATATTTACACAGCACTCTTATAGATTGGTAGGTACAGTTCACAAAATATCAGTGTATTTTTTTAAAAATTTAAATAAGGTTTTTTTTGCATTGAGAAATTAAGGCATCTGAAACAAATCTTCGAAAAAATCGAGTTCGATTTTTCCATGTATCTGCTCTACCGGTGCAGTCCTGTTGTCCCCCCTGCTTGGCCCCCCTGGGGGAGGCTCTACCTCAGGCGATAAATGACGTCAACCCACGACAGATAGTCCTAATAGCACCTGCATGAATAGCACCTATCCTAGTCCACGAAGAGCACCACTAGATATTTTGGGTCGGAGCAAGTTGCGACTTTTCGCGTGTAAGGCAACTGCTCAGTGTACATTTTTGTTGAAGTCACACTTTATAAACTTTGTTTCATTGAAGTCGTACCCGTAAAAATCTTTTTCTTTTAATTTAATTATGTAACATTTAACGCTATTTATGTATCGTATCATTCGTATCGCATAAAATTAGCTATCTCGTTGTCATTTTAGCAATAAAATGCGTCATGTTTTGACGGATATCCAGTCGCAATAGGCATAATTTTTGATATGACGTAAAAGTAACAAAAAAGATAAAGTAATACTTAAGTAAAGATAAAATATATAAACANAAAAAAAAAAAAAGTGTAAATTAAATGCTTTAACTCCTTATGGTGGTTGAGCGTCATGTTCCACAACTTCAGCTTTATAATATTAGTATAGATAGGTATATTGGCGTAATTTCCTTACAGGTCTAAAGTAATGTAATAGGCTTATCTTTCGAACAAACACAGTTATGTTATTCGTCTCAGTTTTGATTGGCTCTTTACCTGATAAGTTGACAAATAAGTTTGCAAATATTTAGTAACCTTTGATACAATCTACAGTCTACCAGCATACGAGTTTCCCAATGGGCTGTATTATATCGGGATTTCTGCCATTATGATATTTCGGCAATTGTAGGTATGCGCCACGTTCACGGATAAATTCAAGTGAATGTGGGTGTTTATTGTTAGACAAAGCTACATGATTTAAAAAAAACATGATATAATTAATTCTGGTACTGGCTAAAGGTTTAAAACAATATCCCTTTACTTAATTAAAGTTATATTTGCCATGTTTCTTTAGATTACTAATGAACTTACTTAGATAAGGGTAATATTTTTCCAATGGTTTAGTAGACGTACATTATTTACTTTAAGTTTCCAAAAATCTCACGTACTTGGAGTTTGGATCTACATAATACGTTACCTTATTATTTTAAAATGTACTCTGACGTGTGAAACTTATGAAATATTTTTCATTGCAGGTACGTTCTGAGGAATCCCTGCTGGAATCGCCACAGAAGAGCACACGATGGGTATGTCCGCTTTGCATCTCTTTGGTGGCGGGTAGTCTTTATGTAGAGTTAATAAGGTAACAAATACTAGAATACTAAATAAATAAATAGCAAAACTAGATTTTATTAAGGTCTGGGTGTAAACGATATTATTGACAGCATACTGAGCATGTCGAATGATAGCATGTGCATGTTGGTGTAGTATCAATCAATATTACTTATGACAAAAACAAAATAATTGACTCATGAAAAGTTGTAAACGATGTTAAATGGTTGTTTAATATTTTGAAGATTAAAAACTCTTTACATACGCCATGGCATAAACAATTTATTGGGTTGACTAACTTTAAAGTAAATAACTTCACAAAATATTAGTTAGTATAATTCCGTGTCCAGACTTTGCTTAGTTATAAAGCTCCTCCCACAAGGTGGACCAACGGCCTCATAAAGGCGCTGGCCTGCATCCAGGCAGGCCACTGCCAAGTAGTCGTTATGGAAATCATTGGGGGAGGCCTAAGTATAATGTTCAGCAATGGACGTCCTGTGGCTGAAATGATGATGATGAAAGCTCTCATCCAAGAGAATACATACTAAAGAAAATCTCTTTTGTAGAGATTAGAAAAACAGTTAACAGTTCTGTTCCACTTGTATTTCTCGCTTCCATTCACTAATATTGTAACTCTACATCCAGTTGTCATATTGGAAAGCTAATATTACCAGCCATTGTTATTGTATTGGCACCGAAGTGAGCTACCGCACCATTTTATTATTGCGCTGTGCGTCACTATTCAAACAATCGTCCACAAAAGGAATGTTTCTGTTTCTGTGGAAACGACATGCTTAAGGCTGTTAATGTAGAACGGTAAAATAACGTAATTCTTGAATTGATATATTGATGGTTGAGTTTTAATTGATAACTAACTAGCGCTACACGGGAAAGTTAGTAAAAAGAAAGGACGACTAACGAATAAGCGGGGAACCTTAGTTATACAATGCTCTATGTAACTGTTGTAACATATTATGTAGGTAATACTTCATAAACTATACATTATATTTTTAGTAATCATACGGACTAAGTTTTAGAATAGATGCTTAAAAAATGTCTCTGTTGTGTGTATTCACTAGGTATTTTAAATATTAATAATCTACACGACAATATAAACGTGTGACAACGTCCTTCATATTGATGTCTGATAATAATAGTCGTTGAAATTCCAAAGGAAATCTACATACAAGCATTATCTTGACTTCAGACGGATATTTATAGCTGTTGTATTAGTACCGAACAAACAAAAGCCTATCTATGTTAATGATTCAATGTACCTCGGACTGAGGTTAAACGTGTTCAATTACGTTGTAAGGCATAATGAGTTTGCAGTTGTTTTTATCAGAAGTAGGTAACGTATTATGTCTCTGTCCCACATTAAAGGGCAATCTTTGGGGAAAAGGATAACGTAGCTACTAAAAAATCTCTAATTAGGTGGACCGACGATCTGGTGGAGGTAGCTGGAAGTGCCTGGATGCGGGCACCG
Organism: Ostrinia furnacalis; assembly: GCF_004193835.3. NCBI lineage: Eukaryota > Metazoa > Arthropoda > Insecta > Lepidoptera > Crambidae > Ostrinia > Ostrinia furnacalis. The sequence continues at coordinate 195,527 of NW_021136628.1, read as the reverse complement.
CAGGACCGATCGTTGGGGAAAATGGGGAGATTTTTGTCCAGCAATGGACTGACGTCATTTGGCTGAAACGAACGATATTATTTTGATTTTGATTTACGTATCCGTAAACTGCTAATCATACTCTTTCTGTATCTTCTTTTGTTTCAAAACAACCGTTAAAGACCCAAAATGACGTCCAAGATGGGCATCGATTGACCACGCAATATTCGTCTTTTGGTCACGCTATATTCAACATGATAATAACAAAGGAACAATTTCATGTCATTACTCGAGTAAACTGTTCAAAGGAGAGTCGCCATTGTTCTTTGCTCATTATGCTAATTAATGTATTCGGATTTTCCAGTTCCAGTATATTTCCACGAAAAGTTTTTTGCCTGTGCAATACAGGTAGTTAATTATTTCAAGACCCGTATTAGATACGAGGACTCAAAACTCGATTCAAAGTTCAGTCTCAATAAGAGTTTTATTTGTTGTTTTTTATAATTAGAAGCCTTAAATTTAAACATGCTGGAGTATAGATTTTCACTTGTTTTCATTAAATGGGCCTAAGAATACTCATAACGGTTTAAAATTGAGTAGGACTTGACAAGCTATAAGTACATCTAGACAAAAATATAATTAACTATAAACTCGGCTCTTTTCATATTTTTTCCCATCGCGAAAAACTAATGATCATGATACGTCATTAAGTCTTACCGCAAAGTAAGCATAAAAAGCTACATAACCATTCTAGTGGTTTGAAAATGTACTCGTACTTACATGATTGTAACTCTAAGTACATTTTCCGTATATTTTCGATATATTCGCCTGCAGAATTATCTGTGCATCTTATCTTTCAGACTTGTTCATGGGGCTTAGTCTAACACAAACATTTCAAACGTATCTGGGAGGAAACAGGGGATTTTCTATTGAGATCACCATACCCACTTGTAGACTTTCGGTAAACAGGCCTATGTGTCACAACCTTAGATTAAAACAAGTCACAACACAAGATTTATGTTTTTTTATACCCTCTTTTTAAGTAAACTGCAAAAGACAAAAGTTTATAATATTTCAAATCTAAGTATAAAATTAAATGTAGAGTGTCGTTCTAGACTTAAAAACGTCAGTTAAAAATAATACAACAATAACAAAACTTTCTAAAACTTTCATAATGCACGTAAACAGCTAAAATCCTTCACCTCCCATAAAAGTAAAAACTGTGTTACGGCAAGATACAAATTCTCATAAAAATACTTTTTGAAGGACCACACTTTGTATTTCCATAAAATGCACTACACTGACCCTTTAAAACTCAGACCCAACGATTTTTATGATATAAAACAAAGAACCACAGAGGATATAGGTGGATTAGTAACCAAAACAAAGAAAAAACTATAAATGAATCGGGGTCAAGCATTTGTCATCATACCGTAACTTTTGAAATGAAAAGCAAAGGAATTTCTCGATTATATCCTTCGGAAGGCAACAGGGGTGACCAGTCACCCCACTAGGTCAAAAAAGTCTTCATACGTTTAGTGTCAGTTGTTGTGTCTTTCTGTCGTTTGGTCTATTCTCTAATTGGAGGGAGAGCTATCAGTTGCATGCGTCAACATATCGCGTTAGGTTCATGTTTTTGATATTTTGACACTGCTGGGGTGACTCATCACCCCTGTTGCCTTTTACGTATACTTTATTTTTTCGTGTTGCTAAAGTAAATGGTTAGTTTTGGAGTAAAAATGGCTTTGTTTTCGGATTATCAAATCGAAAAATACTTTCATGGACTTGCTGATGTCAATTCCTATGATAAACGCTGCTCAGATGATAATAAGATTTCTAAAATTGAAGACGATAATCTCAGTTCAGTCGGAGGAGGAATACTTTATTTCCAATAGCGAAAATTGTTACGACGATGACGTTCTACTAGCACAATTCAAACAAAATGTGCTACTATGTAAGAACAGACATGTTTGGTCTTCTTGGTTTCATCACCTTGGAGTTAAACACCTCGACGAAATATAGTAACTCTTGCGAGAGATGCGAGAATTATAGAGCAATTACACATGGCATTCTAAATATGAACTAGGGAGGGACCTCCTGAGGGTGCACCAAAGTTATAGAAGCAGGCAAGGTGAGTGCTGTGTCGAAGAAAACTGAACAAAAAAGTTATGACATCTCGTATAAAATGTCAACTACCCCCTCATGCCCTGAAAATCGAAAAGATATTTGCTGTAACTGTGCTTTATGTTAAAAATTAATTTATTAAAAATATATAAACTGTTAAATGAAAGCATTTTTAGTTTTATAACGAAACAAAGTAATAGATCTAATCATTAATAAGTTTGATTTTTCATTACAAAGCTATTTTATTTCAAATTATATTTGTGGGGTGACTGGTCACCCCTGTTGCCTTTTGCGTATACAAAAAAAGTGTTGCCTCCCGAAGGATATAGATAATAATATCGATTAAAATGATGCAACGCGATCGCCATCCGAACTCTATGTGATGACTTCACCTTATATGTTTTTTGTGAAATATTTCAAATCTTATCGTTGATCAAACTAGTGAATCACCAATTTAAATAAAGATGATAGTTTATCGGGCACGGAATGCGCTAATCACTGAAATGTTTTATTGTTGTTTTACATTGCTTAGGTGATTCCGGGTATGCATTCCCTGAATGCCTAGATAAGATTGGATACAAATGCATAAAGTGCTGATAAAGTGACAAAAGAAATGTGGGCTGCACTGTTTTGTATGCGCTTTAGTGTGTTTCTGAGGAAAGGCTTTCGAATGCGTGCTAATATTCGAGAAAGTGGTACAAAGGTAGAAGCAGGATGTCTGGGTAGGGTGACAAGGCTATTACTTAAAGACGGACTTGTCATTTAGAAAATGTCTTAAAACTAGAGTTAACTCAAACGTGGCAGAATCATTATGCTGATTAAATTATTACTTTGTCGATGGGACAAATACGTGCAAAGAAAATTGATTCCCGAAACAAAACATGACAGTGACTTGGAGTCATCATTTTGTGCCCATTCAATAACACTTTGATATTAAGAATTCCTCTTACAACAATAGTAACAAAACCACTTCTCAAACTCTACCATCTAACAAACTATTTACATAAGGTTAGCCAGAATCGTCAGTTTGTCTGGCAAGTCCGCTTTTTTCACGTAACCTGGCAACCCTGTGGCGTGACTCACCGTTGTACTAGGCACCGGCGCACGCGCAGGTAACATCCACAATGCTGCGTATGGCAGTGATAAGCCGCCACGTGAATGAACGGTGACTCAGCGTTCGACTTCGACTCCTAGTTATTTGTTGAGGAAAGACCGACTTTTCCTTACATTTTGTTATGTACAGTAAACAATCTTAATCAATTTATTGTTTACCGTAGAGTTTAATGTAATGCTGATGGGAGGTATACAGTTTCTTGTGGCTCATATTTATTGATCAGAAGCTTAAAATGTAAACTAAGTCAACAAATAAACCGTTAGCATTTGTAGAGTATGACGACCTTTAACAAGATGGAACTATGACTGATATTAGAAGAGAATTGCTAAGAACCTAACGTGCATTGGGAAAGGCCATGTCTGTCTGTAGACTGCTGTTCATGAAATCGTTATACAAATTATTCTGAGAATTTCACACTTATAAATATAAGACCTACCAGGTGGGGTATTAAAATCGATTTGAACTCATTCAATGCAGGCTTGAATCAACCGTCCGATAAGAAAGGTGCCACATTTGGCAGTGGTCGCAGTCTGAGTCATCATGACAAACTGTGGAGGCTCGTATGGTTTGACTACAGAGCGTATTGCAAATTACAACTTAACGGATTAGATGTTTGGTTCAATTTTGATTGTGACTAGTCGACATCAATTGTTTTGCTTTAGCTGTTCCAGTATCCAGTACAATATCGATAGCTCTATCATTATTCCTATATCATATCAAACGCGAAGTCGTCACCGTCAATTATTACGTATACGTTATCAAGTGTGACACCACCGAAATAGTTATAATAATGATTATGAAACAACAACACTCGACGAATCACTCGAATGCGTTTATGAATGAAACTACTCATGCATTTGAGTCATAAGTTCGTAAATTCGTAGTCAGCTACGTAGAAATGCACTACGGTTCATATGACTCAATAGTGGAGTCAGTGATGTTATTGTTGACATTGTGTTTTTCTTAAACGCAATGCTACAGAATACACGTATACATCGAAGAGGAAAACTAAGCAAATCCGGTCTTATTAATGCTCTTTACAATAACATTTAATTTTATAAAAAGTAGTAAACTGTCCCACGGCTGGGCAAAAGCATCCACCAAATGGGTATCTTTAAAAGTTCCTTCTTTCTGCCAAATTCCTTAGGAGGTAAGGAAGGTTGATTCCTGTAATAAAAGGTTTCGAAAGTGTCTGTCAAAATTGTTACACTATCTCTACAATATTTTACACCCCTTTAAGTTTATTACAGTACAAAAGGTATTATCAAAAGTTCATTTCGTCCCTGTACCCTTTTGTTTACGTGTGAAAATGTAAAAGAAACAGACAGACAAAACACCAGAATACAAACATCGTAATTATAATGATTAGTATCTAAATATACTGTAGATCCTTGCCGTTATTTCATGTGATTGCTATAAATAAGCATAAAAACATGCGTTGAACAAATATTAGCAGTCTCCTATAATTTCGACCCTATTGACATTGACATTTTCAATGATTAGATTGATCTCTATTAATTTCGTGCGAGCTTTTTATGGCTTTACATTTCAATGAAGCTGTTTATCTGGACTGTTTTTTGCGGTGTTTGAAACAAGTATCCGTTGCTGTACCATAAATTGATCGCCTTATAGCTAAAGAGATAAGTATTAATATAGAATTAGAGGATTTACCTGTGTCTTCTAAGTAAACCAACGCGAAATCGTTCAATTCTTTTTTTTCGGCGTCTGCGCAGACTTTTTTGGTCCGCCCAGCCTGTCTGGTCGTAGTGGTAAAATTAAACTCTCGATTTAGAACCACTAACGTAGCAACTGTCGCGTATGGTTCTTGCCACTTATCTTATACAGGAAATTCCTACTTGAAGATAGATATAATATTGCTACGTAATAACCTCTTTTAAGTACAAATAATTAAACCCAGAGCAATTTATAGCGAACGTAGTGGGTCAACAAATGTTGTATTAATTTACATGTCGATTGGAAAACGATATTCAGAATGTTAATTTTAAAAGCAGGTTTTTACTCTAAACATTTCCTATCTAGTTTCGACATTAGTTTTTCTAATTGTATATCTCGTTTATTTATGATAACACCTACACCTGCATCGAGGATGACCTTTGTATTGGCAGACAAAGGTAGTGAAACAATAACATTTTGTCACTCATTATGCAAATTAATGCATAATCCGCACCCATAGGCCTTGTCAATTTTGTTTTTGCATAAGATAACAAGATAAATGTCGACTGAAACAGAGACCGAACTGCTTCAATGATCTTGAATCCCTTGAAAGATTTACGAATATACTCAAATACTTAACTTTAGGCTATGGTGCCTAAATGTTAATCGGCCATATGGATTAGCTTTACCCAATATCAATTGGCTCGTACTTAAGTGGTAGCTGTAATACTAGTATACCTACGATAATAACTGAGATGGACAAGATACGCAAACGAAGTAAACGTTTCATTTGCCGCAAAGTACTACCACCGATAGGTAGAGACATCAGGGCCCCGATTGCGCTAATTTGTAATGTCTCCAATTCATTCGCGTTTCATCTCCAGGCTATTAAACTCCAGTCTCATACTTTTACTCATAAGGGCAGTAGCGTTCCGATTACGTTACACCTTCGTTTGAACTAGCTGCCAAAACAGCTGATGTCCGTTCGTCGTCCAGTTGCGATGCAGTTGAAAATTTTTAGCGTAATCGGGGCCCTGGCTATACATTTTTCTTGCAAACACATCTGTCACAACACAACTACATGAGATGGCACAATTTGTACCTTGATATGCCTCCAATACATTCGTTATACCGTGAACTCTGATTTCTGCGTGGATTACATTATGACTCAGTCTTATTTACGACTTTCGAGAAATTATTGACCGAAGTTAAGTTTTCAAACGATTCTTTGTTTGACGCACATTATGGTCAGTCTTTTATTTACCGGCTTTTAATGTTTTGAGTATTGTGAAAATCTGTTTGATATTGTAAGACCTCCTGTAGCTTGATGAATTTGATATCGTAAGTCGATAAATTGAAATTTGGTAGGTATGACTATGAGTAAGTAGAGCGTTATCGTATATGAACTAAAATTGATTAAATTAACCATAACAACAATAAAAGTAGGTCACAAATTAATAGAAAGATACCTAATGATACTAATTATAATTTTACCATTCTAAACGTATAAGTTACTACCTCTGCTCTGCTCATTATTTAGTCGTGTCACAATTCTTTTGTATTCAACAAAGATCATTCAATTTACGATCTGACTGGACACATGCAACTAAAACAACATCATAATAACAAACAACAAATCAACGTGTAGGCATAAGATTGAGAATGCGCTACTGTGTGTGGGAGTCGAAATAAATCAGAAAGACACACAATATGCTTCGAATTAATCACTTCGGACCTGGACATAATCAACTCGAGAGTCTTAACTCCTTATAAGGAAGCAGCGGGTGAATGATTCCGATAGTTTCGGCTGAGCATTCGGCTTAATAGACAGATTCGGCTATAATATTCATTTAATTATATTATCGAAGCGATGATTCGCCACACGAGGTTGTCTCTGACATTGAAGGGTCGTTGACTCATCTGACACAAGCCGTGGGACTCCCTTCTCTTGCGTTTTTTTAATCCGTTTAATATTTCAGAATATGCACGGATTAGGTTTCGGATCATGTTCAGATGACTCTACAAAGTTGTCAGAAACTTTTCTTTTACCTAAAGTTTTGCAAGTAATAACTCTACATGACATTTTAACCTTTGACAGAGCTAAAAATATCAAGAATTTATTTACTTTCTCGCTAAATAATAATGAGCAGTATTCAAGTACATAAACAGATTTGTAAACAACTCACAATCAGTCACGTTACATAATGTGGACTGTGTAGGTGCCAATATCTATGCCGCTGATTGTGATTGACGGGTACACTATTGCTCACACATGTCAATATTGATTTCGGCTGTTTGATAACCGTAGCAGAGCATCTCATCACAAGTTGTCCATGAAGCGGATGCGAAGGTTCGTGGGTGGAGCCCCCTCCTCGCTTCGCCATTCTAATTAGCCATTGTGGTAGTCGGTTAAGTTTGCGATCGCCGACACAGTCAGCTCTCCGGCGCCGCCGCAGCGACACGCGTCCTAAGCGCGCGCGCGGCCGTCCCACCACGCGGCGCTCACGACAGTGATGACGATAAGTGACACAAAGTGCTCCCAACAAACAAAACAAAACTACAAAATGTGGATATTTAACAGACACTCCCAGTGCTAGTTCTAATCGTTCGCGCCACAAGGTAAATGCCATTATGCTCTACCCACTAAAACTGGCACCATTGTACAGAGGATTCTGGGAAACCACACAATCATATAAAATCCATTCGGCTATGCTCTATAAATCGCAATCGCGCTAGAAATGCCAAGGTTATCACATCAGTGAAACATAATGAAGGCAAGAAAAATCACAGGTAATTAAAGGCGATAAAGAAACTATAGAGCGTGTTCACGGAAAATATGTGAAGAGAAATGTCATAATTTGTGTTGGAGGACGAGTGATAAGAATAAATTATGTAGTTAACGAGACCGGTTTGTTAGGAGCTGTTGATCGCGATAACTGGCCGGCTCCTGTTATTCAATAAAGTTATTTGTATCTGGTGTTAAGCGTGGAGCGATTGTGCATGCCAAACTAACCTTCGGAAATAACGTCGCTTGCAGCATGCACCGCATTGCATCCACACTCCTCAGCCGCATTATACTAATGTCCTTTCGTGCGCACGCAACCTTAGGTTCAGTGCTCGCGTACTGAAGGTTCAAATTTATTTGGGCAACTAACAGCTAGAAAAGCTAATCAATTTAGACAGACATTTCAAATTGTACGATGAATTGCTAATCGTGAAAGCTGTTCTGGGAATGACCGTAAGGGGGACGCGGAGAATAGTTATTACCTATTTTGTTTGCCGGTAGCACACCGCTTACCTCCGCTTCATATCTAATTTCATTCTTAAGAGTGACTGGAGTCTTCAGGAAATACAGTTTATTGAGGAAAAAGCATTCATAATTGATCTATATTTAAACATACGAGGATTGTAATGTGCAATGTTGGCGTTCAATTTTACACAATCAGTGCGTTTTAAAGCAAACAGAATGTAGGTAGATATGTATATGGGTGCAAGTTCAACCAGTCTCAAACTCTATTTTTTATAAAGATTTCAATATTCTTTTTCCTTTCTTTTCATCGTCCACTGCTGGACAAAGGCCTCCACCAAGGATTTGAACAAAGACCAGGCGCTTCCCGTAACCTTCACCAGGTTTTCGGTCCAGCAAGTTAGAAGCCTGTCTTTGTTACAATTTCGGATAACTGGGACATGTAAAGGTGACTGATAAAGAGGAATCCCTTCGAACGTAGAGTCATCACGAACAAAAACAATACTAGGCATTGCCGTAAGAACATCAGTGTTCACTTAATAGTACCTCGTAAATATTGATAGTAGCTAATTGCTAGAACAATTATTTCTGTGATCTCTATGTGCGACGTGTCTCTAACGTAGAGAACAATGTTCTCGTTAGAATTACTTGTCGTTATGTAGAGTCACAAAACATTGTGAAGAATTCTTACATAGGTTTACAGTACTTAATCTTAGTCAAGGAATCATTATCTACATAGATGGTAAAACTAAAGCGTACGTAAATTACAGACTCTACATGATTGACCATTACTATAATCATTGTAAGTACTAAAATGCTGTTGTCTACTACACTACGAGTATAATAAGTATAATCAGTCTGTGATTCTGCCTATAAACAATGCTTCGTTGTAGATAAGCAAATAACGCACGCCATTATAGCCAACAAACTATTAAACAATATTGCTGCATACACAAACCTTAATGTATTTTTCAATCATATATTTTTAGTATTGATTTGGAGCGTTCAAAAATTATCGTCAGCATTTTAATACCTAAAGATAGAGATCGCTTCCTAAGATGAAACTTCCTAAACTGTGCTTTCAGAACAATGATAAGAGGGCAAAAAACATGTCTTATGCCCGTTTTCACCATCAATCCCTAATTTTTAAGTGACCCCTATGGTAACACATAGCAGGAATTTTGTTTTCTTAAAGAAACTATTTGTTAAACTTAATAATAAGTGAATTAATATTTAACGCACGTTTGATCGCTCATTTCATCCGTAATAGGTTTAACTTATATCATTTTACGTCAAGTTCCAATAATTTTTAGCCGTCCAATATTTTTCCGCACTACTTGTAAAATGTAATACTTGATCAAATTCCGTTTTCATAATATACGAGTATGTATAGTTAAAGTAAAATACAGTTTGTAATCTAGCCCGTTCCTTTTATCAACAAACGTCAATGCTTATCACTGGCGTCGGGTCCAGTGACGTCCGCTTTCGATTCAGAAAATACCCTGCAGCGCCACAATGTTATCAGCACGGTGTCTGAAACGGGAACTAAGGCGCCAGCGTGAAATTACGGCCCAGGAGTATCGCTTTAATCTTTCAAGAACTGTATTATTTTCTACCAATGTAGAAATTTTCTTGAAATATAAACTAAGGCTGAGTTGCACCATCTTACTTTAACTTTGACAAACGTCAAAAATCTGTCAAATTCCATACAAAAACCACCGGTTATGGTCATAATTACGGTCAAAGTTAGGTGGTGCAATTTAGGCTAAGTTATTCAAATTATTAGTTACGTTTGATTGATAAAGTATGTACAGTCAAAATCAAACAGCTCATGACATCCAAAGTATTCCAAAGTAGCCAAAAAGTTCGCAACACGTCCTTGTTACACTAGAATAAGGTTTATCAGATTTTTGGTCACTTTGGGTGTCACAAACTATTTGACTGTACATAATAATACAGTAAGTGAAAAAATAATGCGCTAAAAAAACATTTTGATCGCTGTAAAATTCTTCAAACACTCATAAGTAGATTAGCTCTAACTAGCTAACTATTATCTTCTTTCACGCTTATAATAGAGATCGTTTTCTGGAAATGTTACTATGTTTCTCAGAACCATGAGTCATGGTGAGCACAATTCAGACTTTTGTACGGTCAACTTTTTGCATCGATGACTGTTAGTCATCGGGCTAGGGATAGCTCAATTATCAATGAAGTAATCGAATACGTAAGAAACATGTGAATGAGTTGGCCATTGAGGAAAACAAAAAAACGTTTTAAGTTACGAAAAACTGACTATCGTCTTAAACTTTTAAGTTTCAGTTACCTAACTTCTGCGGTAGAGACAATGTAAAATCGTGATAGTGTTGTATAATTTAATCAAAAATTGATGTTACGCTACCTGTAATTATAATAATTATAGTAATAATCAATCTTATAGTTATCAAAACGGATATAGATTAGAATTTCCTGCCAATAACGTAACAAACACTATCACAAGTATCACAACCCGTCCTCTATAAGAAAGTGGAAATTCGAATACTTATTTACCTATCTCGCTGCGTTTTTGGAATAACAATAACCGGTCATAGAGCAATTAATCGGTATCGCGTCGTATCAAATGATTACGATTCTCGATGTCAGCGGTGGTGACGCAACGATCGCAGTGACATCACCGCGTGTCAGCTCGCGTCACACGACGCCTGATACACCCAACTTGTTGATGCACGTTCAACTTGTCATAGGCAATAAAAAAATAGAGTCAATTCAATTCTGTTTCCGTAATATGTAGCTTAAATTCGTTGATTAGGACCTCCGAACTCCGAACCCCTTTCAACAAGTTCCAAAAATTTGATAGAAAATGCATGTCCTATCTGATTTCAAGTTTCTCGTAGCAATTTCTTTAACAACATTCCCTTACTACGAATTTCGTAGCACAGTTTTCGACTACACATTTCTTTTGCTTTTTTAAACGTATCTTATCATTTTCTATGTAGTAATTAATGTTTCACGCCAATATTATCTATAAGTATGCAAAGTTCAATAATGATAAGCGTAACCCGTAACCAAACATAGGATTGCATGTGATAATAAATAGTTAGCGATGAACTAACATTACTCGGAAGAAACACAAGTAGGTAAATTGATAAGGCTTATATTTCACCGTAAAAACGACGATGACGTCTCCAATCAAAGTTGATTATTATTTATTAGGATGACACATAACCTACTTGTATTACATGAATTTCTAAACAACCATTTACCTGGTGAGTCACAGCACCAATTATATAATTAAGCGCAATAATAAATACAGTTAAAAGGAGTTGATAGTGATTTACATAATTAAAACCAATCAAGAGAATAAGGTCTTCATTTACTGACGATAAGTTTTTTACGTCCTATTGTCTGATGGGATCTATTGATGACGACTTGCGACATTTGAACTAGGGTTACCCATTAAAGGTTAAATTAGGAAAATAGTAGAATAAAGTTCCGATCAAGAGATTTTCGGCTTAGTCAAAATCTCGCTTATTGTTTTATTTCTTGAAAGTGTCATTGTGTTCTTAATTTCTTAACAAGAGCATGTTAAAAATATTAAAAGTCCTATTCTTACAAGTAATATTTTTAAATGAGGTAGTCATTTAATTTTTAGCGTTAAGAGTTTATAATTTACAATGTATGAGGTAGTCTCTAATTATATTGTGAGAAAGTTTCTGAAGTGGAGACAGACAACATGGTCTTTATAGAATAAGAATGAATACTCGTATCTTCTGAAGCATCTATATTGCTTATTTTTTCTTTTTTGGGGAAAACCATATAATAGGCAACCCTGACACAGAATGGGTGTTCAAACAGTGCTGAGGATGTGAACCGTAGGCGGGCCATCAATATGCGTCGTCGGAGACTGTGCGTTCGACACTCGCACGCATGCCTTGAATGCTTGATTGATAGCAACCGGACTCTCCAGTGACTCACTCTTCGATATTACATTACATCAAATGGTTCCTTTGACCCCATTCATCGGGTTCAATAAGTGAAGTCCTTGCACTAAATTCGAGCAAACTATTCCCAGAACAGCGGCGTGGCACTGAGCTACAAACAACCATATATCAACCTAGATCTCCCAGTATCTTTTGTCTCAAAGCAATTTAGATAACGGCTAGTTCACGACACGTTAAGCCATAATAGTTATTAGGCTCGTAACAAACACTTAACTGCTGTAATCTGAACCCCAATACGTAACCATTTAATGAACAATGATAGTGTGCTATTGAAATGCAACTGCATTCAACTATGTTGTATGTATTTGCATACTTTACGCCTAGTAGAAAACACATTAAAGTCAATAATCTATATCCATAATTATCCCATTCTTAAGCCATGAGGCAATTATTACCTTGTACCTTCATATGAACCCTAAATAGCGTAAGAAACAGGGAGAAGAAAGGGAACTGTTTGAACCTGATTTCAGATCCATATCTGACATGTCAATCCTTAATTTACGTTGACCTTTTACTTAACTAAAAAGATCATGAACTCCTTTTACTCATCCAAAATGGCGTAAGATCTGATTCCAACAGCCTTTTAAAATGTACCAATAACGTGCTCCAAAAATACAATTAGGTTAATATTATTTTAAGACAAGTTTACTTTTCCTTAAACTAACCAATTGTATCCTCTTTGCAGATACCACTAGATGGCAGCAGCCTGAAGCACAACGGCAGCGCCAAGGACCTGGCGTCCGTCATGGAGAACCTGAAGAAGAGCTCCCTCGTCTCCCGCCAGAACCAGAGCCTCAATACACAAGTCACGAGTTCTGCTCAACAGGTGAGCGCCATGATTTCTCTCGCTATTGAAAATACTACACTGGACCATAAAGGAAAAGGGTCAGTTAGAAAATGTTCAATATCTTTAAAGGTACTTGACCTAGCTTTATGAAATAAAGACTAAATTAATTCAAGTTTATTTTCAAAACTAGCGGCCGCCCGCGACTTTGTGCGCGTGGATCTCGTTTTACCCCCCTTCATCTATCTTACGCGGTTCAGATTTTTTCATACAAATGTTTTTTCCCGCTAACTCCCGTTCCCGTGAGAATTTTGCAATATCCTGTTGTAACTAAGCTTTAAGTTTACTAAGGTACCTGCATGCCAAATTTCAAGAGTCTATCTTACGCGGTTTAGATTTTTTCATACAAATGTTTTTTCCCGGTAACTCCCGTTACCGTGGGAATTTTGCAATATCCTGTTGTAACTAAGCTTTAAGTNAAACCGCTTAAGTTAGACGCTTGAAATTTGGCATGGAGGTACCTTAGTAAACTTAAAGCTTAGTTACAACAGGATATTGGAAAATTCCCACGGGAACGGGAGTTAGTGGGAAAAAACATTTGTATGAAAAAAACTAAACCGCGTAAGATAGACTCTTGAAATTTGGCATGCAGGTACCTTAGTAAACTTAAAGCTTAGTTACAACAGGATATTGCAAAATTCCCACGGGAACGGGAGTTAGCGGGAAAAACATTTGTATGAAAAAATCTGAACCGCGTAAGATAGATGAAGGGGGAGTAAAACGAGATTCACGCGTACGAAGTCGCGGGCGGACGCTAGTACCTAATATGTGCCTGAGTGACTAGCAGATTCGACCACGAATTCATTTCCATCGATACCAAATAGACGATTAAGTAACTCGGTACTTTTCAATAGAAGAATTTAGACGAATTATTCTTTAATGTATTTTTTTTAAATATGCTTTCAGAATACGAGTAGGCACTGTTTGAATAAAGTAGTTATTATCTGTTTAATCGCCTAAGTTTGTCTGAGGCCACGAAATCGATTATCAAATACAGATGGCACAACAATAAAGAATTAAACAAGTGGTTTATCTGAAATTATTTAAATGCGCAATTAGGAGCACTAAGTATTGATCTGCCATTGAACTATCAAAAACGAATCCGCCTAATATGCTAAGTATGCAATATGTAATAAGATTAAATATAAATAAATAATGCCAACGAAAACTATTGCAACACAACAACACAGTAACGATGTCGTTTTGCTAGCCTAGGATGCGCGCCATTATTATTGTATTATCAAGTTTATCGATTTTTGATGATAGACCATTTGTCATCTATTAACGACGATAGCCTTACGATTTACCTATCAGATCAAGGTAAGTAACTAAAAAAACTTCGATCAGTTTTCCGAGATGGGCGGTAGTAATTTACTTAATTACGTTCGAATTAATCTTTTAATCTATCCAAACACCTAACCTTAAAAATATTAATTGAAATGAATTGATCATCATTTGGTAATGCATCGGAAATGTCTGTAATGCATTACATTGACAAATAAATCATACAAACATATTAATCCGTAAAGTTTTGGCAACTTTACGACGAGGTTACGAGCCAAAACGGTCAAATTCAATAACATTTACTTTATTTTATGGGACATCTACTAATGTAATGTCTAACCGTACTAATTCACATTTTGTGTCGAAATCCATAGACCTATTTTATTTAAATATAGACAGCTATTTCCGTACCGGCCTCGGTCGGTACATAAAATGGGCAAGATTTATTTTGAAGTCGCACTGCGTGAAAGTAGAAAAAAAGATACCGGTATACATATTTTGAGGGATAAGTCAATAAATAACTCAATTTTGCTGTATCTAACAAAATAAATTAATGTTCTCATAGTCAATTCGACAATTTCATTGTGCTAACTTAATAATTTGCTTGGGCCAAACGTCAAAATGAACACACCAGAAAAATCCAAACAATCCAATTTATTCAAATCCAAGCTTGGCATGGAATCTATGGAATTAGAACACCATGCACTCTTTTGTCGCCCGATATTTTTAAATAAAATATATTTATGGGAGTCATTAGCGACGCATCCATGGCTCATGTACTTAATTCTGTTTTTACTTATTTTTTGCTCCAAGATAAAGAAACTGAAATAACCTTCAAAATATATTCAGAGGTCTTTTTGAAAATTATCTACCACACCATGGGATTTTCATTTCGATGCATTTAAATTATTTGTGGGAAGATTTAGAGGTGTTAAGTCATGACAGTATGATAAGACGCTGCCAGGAAAACCTTAAATTAATACGTCTCTTTGAGTTAAAACGGACAGCACTTACGAAGCAGGGGCTCCTAGTGTCATAATACGAACAAGCAATTAAAAAGTCTCGTTTGTCAGTCAGCCGTTGCCCAGCAGGGAAGTTGGCGAAACGCCAAAAAACATGGCGTAACGTAGGTCGGAGGCGGACGTAGGTGCGCCCTTAGTATGGATGTTACGTTTTTGATGTGTACCTCAACCTCTCTCACCAAATATCGTATATTACAACACTATAGAAAATCCTATCATGATGACTTTACAACCCTGACATAAGAATGATAAAAAACTGATTAACCTACAACTTAAGAGGTTCAAGTGGATCGACTGGACAAAATTGGTAGCAGCAAAACATAACGTAGGTTAAAGTAATAAAGACAGATTTGGTGCAATTTATCGATTAATAATCCGATTGTTTCGTAACATCACGCAATCGGAAGGCGAATAATCGACATGATAAGGCGTTTGTCAGTCATCACGTTGTAAATTATTTAATTTATATTCATAACGGGTCCACGTGGTATGTCGTATGAACTGGATCCCCCACGCTATGGTTCGCAGACGACATTCATTTTGCTTATGAGGGCTGGCACTCTGAGCCCAGTATTACAATATTATTATATTATTTATTATGTCGACATTTTTCTTCAAACTTCTCTTTATTATAAGCTTCATTATAAGGTACCTATACCTCTGCAAGGAAAGAAAGCATCTGTGATGTGCTAATGTGATAACTAATATAGTTAGGGAGTCTATATAGGGAGGGAGGAATTAGTGGTTGAAGCCATTGGGCTAATTTCGCTGCAAGTCCGCTGAAGATTAAGGCCAATGGCCTTTCAGATGATGTATATTCTCTTCTGTTCTTTTCTTATCTTCATAGGCTGGTTTACAAAACTGCATTTTATTCATAATTAAGTGTCGTTCGTTGATACGGGCCTGAGGATCAAGGTCATAATTCGTTGCATCTCGCCCACGCGAGCTGATGCTGATTCATGCGATTTGCTTCTCAATAGCGGCTGTAGATGCCAAAACAAGATACCTACACTATTTTTCTTAGGAAGTTTATATTAAGAATGAATAAGTTGGCTGTGGTAAGAGCTAAGAGCTGGTATTATGTAAATGGCGAAATAAAATTATTGTAAATTGTAACTTGCAATCGAATCATACATAAAATAACTTTTCAGTGGGTATTGCAATTACTTACCACATGGCAACAGTTTTGTAAAACGGAAGAAACTTGGTAATAATGTCTCATTCAATAGAGTGATAAATTAGAGAATTGNGAGAATTTCGTGATATCAAATAATTTGTAATAAGTAGTTTTTGTAGCTATCTTATTATCATTACTACTGTCAGCCCACTAGTTCGTGAACTGTAACATTCCCAGTCGTCGACAAATAATGTTGTCGATAGTAATTTTACGAACCGATCTCTTGCGCTATATTTAAAAAAGCAAAGTTATTTCTGTAATCCTATTTTGTCATAGCCCTGGCTTTATTTACTTCGGCCGTAGGTGCGCCAAAACGCGTGACGCTGCTCTTACACTCCTCAGCATTGGCACTGAACTCCACGATTCTAGTCTAGATAACGATTCCGAACGAAGAAGACGCAGACTTCCCTCAACTTACTCGCACAAAGGTTAATTTACTGGTAATACTTTGAACTCATTATCACAGTGCACCACATTCGACTATAATGTTGCATTTATCACTTCGAGACCGTATCTGGTCGACACGACATAAATCGCGTCATAATAACATAAACATTAATGCACCGAACATCATTTGCAGATGGTATCGAGTACCACTTCGAGCAGCGCGGCGACGAGCCAGCGCGTGCAGAGCTCGTCGCAGCGCCTCCAGCACATGACCACCTCCGAGATGAAGGCCAGCTCCATGAAGTCCGACCTCTCGGAACTCAAGAGCTCCATCTCCGAAATGAAAAACCTTAGCAACACGGCCAGAAACTTCGGGCCGCGGTGAGTTACCCACACGTCCACTATTTATGCTCCAGTTTCACAGTTTTTTTTCGCTAATCACCAACATAAACGCTTTAACGTAACACATGCTAGTTAGAACAACTCACCTGTGTGGCCTTGGCCATCGGCCAATTCTTACCCGCTCATTCCCCGATCTGTTTGCAGTACCATACCGACAAACAATAGCAAAACACGGTTCGCGGGAGATTTTCCCAAATAAATTTATGCTAAATTAGCGGTTTGTGTTTAAACTTTGAACGTAAATATAAATATCCTGTGATTTTTTTATTGTTAGAAGTGCTTTGTTCTCGTGTTATTTTAGTTTTCTCCACGATTCCAGATTGAGGAGTTCGATGGAAAATATAGTGGATCAAGATGATTTGGCGGACCGACATTTGGATATTAGGGATCTCAGCGATATGGGAGACATGAGTGATATGGGGGACATGAGTGAGCTGTCGGCTGATGGGCCGTTGGTGACTTTCCCGGAGTCTGACACGCCGCCTCCCATAGTCGACAAGCCGTCGCTGCTGACTGCTAGCACAGCGTCTGTAGGCTCCAACGCCGCCAACGAGCTAAAATACAGCACCGCTCGTGTGACCTCAGCAAGTTCGACGCGGGTGGTCACCGATGGCTACAGTGCTTCCAAGTCCGCCGCCAACAGTGCCAAAATGCGGCGACTCCAGCATGGAGACGTGCACTACGCGGAACACAGCGCCGCTGGAGCGTCACATCGACTGCTGCAAGCTGAAGGGCTGACGGCGGAACAGAAGGCCGCATACTCACAGGTTAGTTTCAATTGATCATATTCATCTTTAACCTTGGTCTTTAACGCATTAAAAAGCAGTGTTGATTAGTTTTCTTTGATTACGAATATTTTTAATGATAACTAATTGCTAATGCGAGATTTCGTTGACATAAATAAATGTGATAAGTAGATGCAGTGCGTGTACACACGTTCGGCAGAATATAAGTATTATTTACAAATTTCTATGGTCGACGAAGGGGATAACTCTAAGCCATAAAGGCGCGCCGAAGGACGTGACCTCGCGTGTACCCGACAGATCGATAGTCTAGAGCGGCGCCTCAACCACTACACCCCCAAATCGCGCAGTGCTGTGCGGCTACTTGCCTCGATAACATCGAAAGACGCCTGGCACGCGGCGGTCGCGTAATGATAAACACAATATGGCCCGCATAGTCGCGTTTGCGTCCAGGATGCTGCGCCGTGGAGGATCACCGGGGGCGGTGAGCTCATTTATCTACGGCCGCTTATCGCCGCTTTTGCCGCACCACGCTCCTCTCAGTCAGTGCCTGACCGTCGTGCGCGCGAGCACACGCGGAAGTCAATTACTGCGCACGCGCGAAGTACACGAATAGTCCGTCTTAAATTTAGACGCGGAATGTCTGCGGGCGGGGAGTCGGCCCCGTGGCCGGTACACCGCGGTGTCCTGTCACGCTTTTCTCCGCGGCCACAGAGCCCTTTGGTGAGAGTTATCCTACCCAAAAAATCCCTAACACTCCACATACTCGCACAAACTCCAGTGATCGTAAATGAATACTCCGAATTCGCCGCTATTGGCCTATATCCAATGGAAACGATAGGATGTGTAATCCGGGCCGTGACGTTGGACAGTTTTTTAATATAGTTTTTGCCGGGAGAACTTGTGAATTCAGTCGTAACATGTCTATAGGACAACGTACACACCGGTCTAAATCTCGCTTAGCGTCTCAGTAAAATCAAATATTTATTTTGTGACTCGCGTAAAAACAGCGTGCCAAACTCGCTAAACATTGTTGTGACTTCACTTGTGATAAGAACTTAGTGTGTTTGGAGAGCAGTTTATAATTTTTGGGGAAATTATAATGGGTCGATGAGTCAGGTCCGTTTCTGTTGGAATGGTGAAATTGATAGGGGAATGTTACGGTTTTAGGAGCAGAGATCGCTTAGGGCGGGCGAGGTGACCGCGCAGGAGGCAAACAACATGTCGGCGTCGAGTTCCCGGCTGCAGACGGAGGCTTTCAGCGCCGAGAAGAAGGCCATGGCCACCGCGCAGGCCCGCCAGACCGTCACCTCCAGCGGGATGTTCAGCCACAAGGAACACTCCAGCATCGCCCAGTCCAACATGACGATATCCAGCAAAAACATGTCCACAAAATCAACACTGCTCTCTTCACAGGTGAGTTTACAGATTTATACATTTTAGTGACAGTTTTTAATTTTGATTAGGCGATAAAACTGTAAGACCACGTTAAAATAACTACAGAATATAACTGTAGAACAACTCAATAATCATAACTGTCATAATAAGGCCCTACTATCGACTACTACCACAACTACCCACATGAAAAATATTGACATCTGCTGTAATCAATTGTCAACTCAGATCTTTGTTTAATAGTCGTATTATTAACAATATTTCATAAGAGATTCTGAAATTGAATTAACCGAAAATTAGCTACGATCATAATAACGGTAAATATTACATAGGTATAATTATCTACCTAGGTACTTACAGTAAATATGATTTCAAAACATGAAGATCAGACACATCAGAAGTTATTTTGAAGATGCACAATATTTTAAACCTACAATTTTGTTTATTTCAGATGAGTCATATGTTAAATGGAACAGGCAAACCTGGAGATGAGGATCTTACCAACCTTACATTTGAAGACTTAGAAAAATTAAATGGAAACTCAAACCAAGGAGATGTCGAAAGTGCAATTCAAAAATATGCATCTAGAATGAATGCTTTTATTACTTCAATCAAAAATAACCAAATAGACATGAAAAACGCCTCGGTACATTTCAGCAAACTGAATGAAATGGTCAGAAGAGCGTGGGCGGTCCCTACATACGGACACGAGCTAGGATATTCCCTTTGTAATACGCTGAGGATATCTGGAGGACTCGACATTCTAATGGCTAATTGTCTAGAATCTAGTAATCCTGACTTACAGTTCTCTTCAGCAAAACTTCTTGAGCAATGCCTTACAACAGAAAATAGAGCTCACGTCGTGGAAAATGGCTTGGAAAAAGTTGTCAACGTTGCCTGCGTTTGCACAAAACACGCGAATTCAGTCGACCACTCGAGAATAGGCACTGGAATTTTAGAACATCTGTTCAAACACAGCGAGAGCACGTGTAGCGACGTTATCAAACTGGGAGGTCTAGATGCTGTGTTATTCGAATGTAGAAAGAACGACGTCGAAACGCTACGGCATTGTGCAACGGCCCTCGCAAACTTGTCTCTCTACGGTGGTGCCGAAAACCAAGAAGCCATGATCAAAAGGAAAGTCCCCATGTGGCTTTTCCCATTAGCTTTCCACAATGACGACAACATCAAATACTACGCATGTTTAGCCATCGCAGTTTTGGTGGCCAACAAAGAAATCGAAGCAGCCGTCCTAAAGTCTGGAACACTGGATTTAGTAGAGCCATTCGTTACGTCACATAATCCGTCCGAGTTCGCACGATCAAACCTTGCCCATGCGCACGGTCAAAGCAAAAATTGGTTGCAAAGGCTTGTACCTGTATTGAGCTCAAAGAGAGAGGAAGCAAGAAACTTAGCAGCATTCCATTTCTGCATGGAGGCTGGAATCAAAAAGCACCAGGGCAATACGGAGATATTCCGAGAAATAGGTGCTATAGAGTCCTTAAAAAAGGTAGCTAGTTGCCCCAACGCAGTGGCTTCGAAATACGCTGCGCAAGCACTGAGGCTCATTGGTGAGGAAGTGCCCCACAAGCTGTCTCAGCAAGTTCCTCTGTGGTCGATAGAGGATGTACGAGAATGGGTGAAACAGATAGGATTTTCCGAATACGCGACCAACTTCTACGAAAGCAGAGTCGACGGTGACTTGTTGTTGCAAATATCTGAGGAAAATCTAAAGGAAGACATCGGTTTACAAAATGGAATCAAACGTAAAAGGTAGGTCTAAAGTCTTGATATTAAATATTTTGTGCGAAACTTATTATCTGAATGGTCAAATTAATGTTCAACTGATAACTTTTCGAAGCTAAGGTCAAATTACTGCACCATTTATTTTATCAGTTCGATACCGGTAAAACGTTCACAAATTCAAATATTACATGATATAATTTTTGCTTCCAGATTCACAAGAGAGCTTCAACAGTTGAAAAAGATGGCGGATTACACGTCTCGGGATAGGAGCAGTTTGAACGAATTCCTACAAGGCATTGGACCAGAGTACACAATTTACACGTACTCGATGCTGAATGCTGGCGTAGACAAGGAGTCCATTCGCGGGTTAAGCGACGAACAGCTGGAAAACGAGTGCCGGATCGTCAACAGCATCCATAGACTAAGGATACTGAACGCCATCAGAGGTATGTACAGACTAAAATAACCAAATGACTTCCTTTAATATTACGTAAACGAGACTATCGTACATAAACATGCAGCTTTATTTACGGTAGCCTCATAAACATAATTTTCAGGGTTATTTTATATTTAGTCTCCATTAATAATAATTTGTGAAAATTAACAAAATGTCACAAATGCCGCTAGAATAGTCAAGACACAGCCTTTTATGTTGGCTTCTTCATTATCCCGGTTGTGAGTCATTTACTTAATAACAATAATTTTGTCTCTTATTTTTAGAAGCGGTAGTTTATGTGCTTGTTTACCACTTATCACTTTTGTATAGGAACACGGCTTTTCGAGGTTAGGTATTTCTTTGCATGCAGTAGGTAAAATCTTCGTTATTTTGAAATCGTCGAAATGTAAACAAACTGCTTAAGTTTCATTGTTGATTTGAATTTAGTAGGCTACTTAACTATTAGGTATAATTTTTATATTAAAATTTCTTTTATTATGTAAGTAGTAGTACTAAGTATAAATAAATATGTATAGTAATTACGACCTAAATACTTAGTTGGCCATAAGGACTACAACAATACATAAATTACATGATAATAATATAATAATATTAGCACTGTGAGAAAAACGTTAGGCATTTGTTTTCAAGACGTACTATTTATTTAAAAACATTGTAGTGTGTAAAGCTGAGTATGTTTGTAAGCACCACTTTCTATTAATATTTTTTCACAAATTTACACAATCGCAATCAGTAAATGGAAATAGTTTGTTTACATGTTTGGCTTTTTCTAAATAAATTAGATTTTACGGAACTGCATGTTACAATAAGTAGACACAAACTGAATTAAACCAAAAAATTGTAGACCACAAATTCTTACTAAACAAAAGTTTGTAATAATAACTCTGTGCTTACTTTCAGCATACGAAAGCACACTACCGATCAAAGGCGAAGAAAACATGGAGAAGAATTTGGACGTTTTCGTCAGCTACCGACGGTCGAACGGCTCGCAACTGGCCAGTCTTCTGAAAGTCCACCTGCAACTCCGAGGGTTCACAGTCTTCATCGACGTGGAGAGGCTAGAAGCTGGGAAATTCGATAACAACCTGCTACAAAGCATTAGACAAGCGAAACACTTCCTGCTGGTTCTGACGCCGAATGCGCTGGACAGATGCAAGGGCGATAATGAACAAAAAGACTGGGTGCATCGGGTGAGTTGAAATACTTTTCATTGGAAACCGCGCGAAACATAATAACAATTAACGTCTAGTTGAATTGAAGTAAAAGGGCTTTAACAACGATCTACTTCAGCTGTAAAACACCGCCGGCGCTGTTACCTTGACCCCAGAATAGATTGCCTCGACTCGAGTAGATTTATGGTGTGGCTATGGTGTTGGTATTCCTAGTACAGTCGACAGCACATTATAGGCTGCCTATTGTAGTGTATTACAGTTACCTACATAAGATGATGCTACAGTATTTAGTCACAAAAGTCGTCTGTATATTTTCAAACGATACGATCAAGGTGCAATTTTATAATTTTGCTAAAACTTAAAACTCGTCAGTCACGTCCATAGCATAATAATTTATCCTTGAGATTTAAGTTATGGCGCATAAAGCTAAGCGTCCACATGTCGGTATCGTACGCATCGGACGTATCGCACGCAACGGATCGTAGTATTATTTATGTGGAAACTCATATAAGTGCGTCCACCTGTCCGCATCGTACGCATCGCACATCCGATACGATGTGTTTCGTACGATGCGTCCGCTGCGTAGGTACGATACCGACAAGTGCTTACGCTTAGCTTAAGCTGAATGTCTAAATCCTCAAAAATCTAATAGAAGTGAACACGGGACGTTGTTATTGTTCCTTGTGGTTCCTTGAACTCCATTTTGAAACCAAGCCTATACTGAAACTTTATGAATTTCCGTAACAAAGTATTTAAATTGTAATTCATTAATTTCCAGGAGATAGTAGCAGCGTTGGAGTCGCAGTGCAACATCGTGCCGATCACGGACAACTTCGACTGGCCGAAGCCCGAAGACCTGCCCGCAGACATGCGCGCGGTTTGCCACTTCAACGGCGTGCGGTGGATCCACGACTACCAGGACGCGTGCGTGGAGAAACTTGAAAGGTATTTGAAGAATAATACTTAAACGCTCTTTAATAATAGGTACTAGCTCTAGGTTCTAGAAAACTAACTCCTAAAACTTAGATGGTAGAATGACGGAAATCTAACTACCTACAAAATAATGGTTAGCTAAGTACGTTACGACTGCTTATTCCGTACCGTATTTTCACGGATTCGAATTGGACGTAGGCCTACTTATTGCGTAACCGCTCTTCGTATGCGGTCTTGCAAACGCACGACTGCATCATGATGTCTAGCTCGAAAGGAGTTGCCCTGGGCAGTAGCAGTACCTTTTTTCTCCATAAATGAACAAACTATTATAATGAACATGAAATTAAGACCACTTCAACATACTTACTCGTAACTGCCACAGTTTTTACCTTGATGTGCCATTGTCGATCCTAAATAGTTATTGTAAATGTGTCAAAAAATTAACTTTAAACCTAATCCTTCTTGTAGCTTCCTCCGCGGCAAGTCGAACCTCGCCAACCGGCTGGACGGGCCGCTACGCTCACGTGACGTGTCCGCTCCGAGCACCGCCGCCATCGGCCGCGGCCCGCCCAACTACCAACGCATGGCCTCGTGCGAGAGCCGCGGCAGCGATAAGGCCGATTGACTAGAGGCTACCATACACGCCCTGCCACCCGTTAGGTAACTAACATTTGTGTACTACTTAGCTGCGAACGTCAATTGTTTTTCAACCGCCTATAAGGCCGCGGCAGATTGACTAGAGGCCCCTGCCACCCGTTAGGTAGCTTTCCGATTCAACCCAGACTGTTCGACAAAAATCCCCCCAAAGAAAGCATTTTCCGCAACCTATACCAGATCTTCGGTCCACTGACTCCTGCCTGCCTACTTTAAATTAGGTCTTCCAGTCTCGATAACTCTCTAATTTTTTTCATGTAAGTAGTAGACTGATACGCATGGAAATTAAGTTTTATACTATCTTACCGAAGTCTAATCTTATTATTTGTCTTCTTTACAGACCACGACGAAGCCGCCAATCATCGTTAGAAAAAGCTTTGCCTTTAATCTCACAAAGCTGTGATCAACTTTGTAGTAGTAGTAGCACATCCAAAACCTCGTCCCCGGAGAAATCCCTTTACAGCCTACCCGAGAGACTTTCCGAGAGCAGTGACAACTTAGATTGTAACGAGACGGAGAAGACATCGAGGCGATGCCGCAGCTGTGAAGGCATTCTGGAGGCGGACGAGCAAATGCACACGCAGCTCTCTTTGCCCACGCCCATAGACGCTGCAACGCAAACAAAAAGAAAAAAGAACTTCATGGACAGATGTGTGAACAAAGTGAGACTGTGCTGATGGTCATAACGACGTGTTCGATACGAAAGCAATCTGCTCGCAGAGTGTGTATGGTCATTGACTGCCTTAATTGGACATTTCGCATATTTATGTGAATCTTATTTTAAAGTACAAAAGTGTGCACAATGTGTAAATATTTTGTGTATGCCAGTTTAATAAGTTAGTTTGAACACAGCAAACAATTGGTAATCTAAAAAGATGTAATCTCATTGAGTGCATGGGAAGATTTTACCATAATGTGACATAATATTGCTACCCTGCCATGTTTCAAGAACATAGCACGAGGTGGCAATGATATTATATGCCAGTTTTGCTATTTTTGTATTATGGCAATCCGCTTAGCATTTGTACACTCTGGCAATAATTGTTTTTATCTCTCTATTTCTTCATTCTCTGTAGAATATTATGTAAAGACTATGGATGTATTTTTTGTTTTATTTAGTTCTTGCCAATGAAGTATTTGTGAAAGCAAAAATTATACAAAATTATAATTTGCCTATGTGATAGCCTAGATCTTTTATTTTAAGACTAATGAAATTTATAATTAAATCCAATCAAAATCCACTTGAAAATCGAAATGTTTCTAGTACCTACATACCTACTTTTATATAATTTATTTCTTATGCACTGTTTATATGAAACTGCCTAGATTATTGAAAATTGTACAAAATTTTATCTTAGATTTATATACCTAGTTTTTTAATTTAGTCATTCATTTTAACAAGTTAACCATAATAACTTTACCCTGTCGAAATTATATATTTATGTACTAGCTCTAACCACAGAATAAATGGTATTAGTAAAACAAAACAATGATTTCTTTTAGTTTTGCACCTACTTAATTAAAGTAAAACTTTTTATGACTTTTCTTATGCTCATCACACTAACATTTTTCCTTTCAGAGGGGGATTCCAAATTGCCTTCTTATTTCTACTTAAAACTCAAAATGGTCAACAGTTTTAATCGAGGCAACAGATATGCGTAGCAGTACAATTTTAACAGGGGATAGATAAAAAAGAAAACAATAACAGTTTAAAGATAATTTTATTAAAATAAAATACAAATACATAAATAACACAGTATTAGAGATTAGGTATTTATTCCGCATATAACAACAAAATTGCAATGGATCCTCTGGTCCGTGAAATCCACTGTATTTATAATGCTAACGTATAATGCTGATGAATGTTGTCTAGTAGACCTTATTTTGAACATAATGTAAATAATTTGCATTGATATTAGTTGCTGAGACTGGAATGGACATTTGTATGAATGAACATGACAGTAGATTCTGTAGAAATTCAAATGCAGACACAATAACATGTTAAAACATTAACAATGCTGATGAAATACTGTATCATCATAAACATCACAAAAAGAAGTAACTCACATTTACTTAGTCTGGTCTCATATTTTATACACATTCACGATAGTGTCACTTAATCATAAAATAACTTCAATGGAGAAAGAGCACTCATCACATCCGATAACCACTTTAGCTGCCATTCCACTGCCACTTCGATCTAAGAAATAAGTCCCACCGCATCTACAGGTATACATGTAGACATCTTCAACAGGATCATAATCCATGTTTTGTATTGGTAAAGTCTCGTAAATTAACAGCTCTGAATGTTCTTGGCATGTCAACTCGGCGTCATATTGCTTCCGACTAACTGGATCCCTTAGAACTGACCAAGCTTTTTGAACCAGCAAAAACAGTTCATCGGAATTGTTCTGGTCACTTTTATCTGGATGCAAGGATAATACTAGTCTTTGATAGCTTCTCTTTAACTCTTCTGCCGATGCTGTTCGCTCACACTCTAATACTTGGTAATAATCCGGGAAATCAGTATTATTTGCCATAATAAAAATAATTTTCAAAAAATTCCATAGACTGTCTGTATTCGTACGCTTACCGTAAGTCTTTTATTTGGCACGAATTACTAGTTCAAGATTTGCGTATTTTATTTTAAAGGAAAAGAACAACTTTTGGCAAGTTTTTCAAGAAGAAAAAGAAAGAATGAATGAGATTGATTGACCCACAGATATGGTGTGGATTGACCTTATCTTATATCTTTTTTTGACACTTGAGATTGACAGTTATTAGGGATGTGTGTGATTCGGAATCCCATGAAAAAAACCGGAATAAACCAATAACTTGTAAACGTATGGACCTGCCTCCCTAGACAAGTTCAAAGTTGCACACAATAAAAGTTCTTTCGAGCATTTTTCGACTGGATTGTGATTGAATGGTTTTATGTAAGTATATTGCTAAGTGTATAGCCTGACCAGGAACATAAAAACCCTGGCATAGAGGCGCGTCAATTGCATTTGATAGTGCAACACTGAGTACAGTCGTACCTGTGTTATGAACATAAAAACCCTCGCCATGTTGCGGAAAACTAATGGCACTAATTTCTTTTAATGGCAACAGTAACTGAAAACTTCATTGACATATTGTCACCTTGCATGTCAGTCTATTGCTGTCAAAGTGTAAACAAACTTTATTTTAAATGTGCGCAATTGGTTTTATGATTTAATTGCTAAAATATTTTTATAGTCGTGAAAGAAAAGTGGTTCACACAGAAATGTTTTAAAGTATTTGTCGAAGAGAAATACTAAGGGTTCGGACAATATTTTCATTGAATAATGTTTTCGACAAAGGTTGTCAAATTGACTGACATGTTTATCATATAGTACAGTCCACTACGAAAATTAGCTGTGGTTTGTTTCAACTACCTATTTTAAATTACACTTCACTTTTTAAGTGTTGAATTTTATGGGATTGGGAAAGAAGTACCGAGTTTGAAGCGTTCATGAGCAGACATTGCAGTTGAATATTCAAGTTCTGAATTTGATTATTGATGAATAATAAAATAAATTCTACTAGCTCGATTGATGGTTTCATTTAATTTATTTAAATCAGGTTACCTATAATAATATTTTTTCGTTAATTTATGAAAATAACAAATTAGCGCGTAATCCTGAATCCTGATACATAAAGTTAGTCTATTAATTTATCGAAATGATATTTTGTTAAATTTATAGTTAGTCTGACTGNAGGTTGACATGAAAAAACGGTCATCCCTCTGCGATATGCACCGGCGCTGTTCAGAACTTGGTCTCGGGATAAAGCCACCAGTCTCCCGAAAGCGTCTTAAAAGTTTCGAAACCCAGGACTGGCTTACGTGGAGCTGACGTGCGACAGCCTGCTGGCTGAGCCCTTCTTGCAATAGTGCAACGATTTGTGCTGCTTCTGTAGGTGTAGAATCCCAGGTAAAGTGTAAAAAAAAGCGGAGATGTGTATCAACGTGTGAAAGCAAAAATCCGAAAACACGTGTTTTTATAGGGGGTAAGTAGGCCGCCGCAACTCGCGACGTATCAAACAGTTGATACATGTTTTTTTTCCTTACTTCTTCACATCAGCCGGGATATCTTTTTAAATACCGGTGTGATTTAAATGAATTTGGTATCAGTTAAAAGGTAAAAGTTTAATCTTTAAAATGGTGCCACTTTTTTTGTTACTAACAAATTCGTTAGTACACAAGATCGCGTGGAAACAACTTCATGTAAGTGATTCCATAGTTTTCCTCGCGAGTGTATTCTATGATTCGATCAAAAAGTGCAATTTGTTTCCATGCTTTATTCGGTCATGGGTGCCTGTGACTTATCTATATTTTACATTGTCTTTCGTATGGAGTTTTGCCCATGAAGCTAAAGATAAAAATGGAGGGCAGAGTTGGAACAAAAACTTGAGTCAAATACCTACTTATATCTATCTCGCTCTCTGCGGCCCTACCTCTCTTTTTAGTGTGAACTGTAGTATTGCTATCTTCTGATTTAAATCTCCTTGTAAATTCTTCGAAATAGCCAATTCACTAACCAAATCAGAAGTTAAACAAATAAATAATTNAAGGTGACATGTCAATGAAGTTTTCAGTTACTGTTGCCATTAAAAGAAATTAGTACCATTAATTTTCCGCAACATGGCGAGGGTTTTTATGTTCCTGGTCAGGCTATAAGTCTGATTTGTCCAACATGTGTTTTATGATGGTCACCCTATTGCAACAATCATAGTCAAATTTTATCAATTGAACGAGTCGCCAATTTGCCTTCGGCATTTCATAGAACAGCGAGCGTTTGTAAACTGACGACGCCGTTTGTAAAATGCGGAATCATACAATTTGCCTGCGACATATCTCACAGATAAAGATAGATGCAGCATGTGAAAAAATTTGTATGAAGCCGAGCGTGCCACTTTTTAAACGTCATTAGTGTCATTTTAGCGAATTTTAGTGATTGCCGCAACGTAAAAATAATCGTATCATCGTACTGCATTCGCAAAGTCATCGAAAGATATCGTGTGACTCGATTCGACAATTAATTAATTCCGATAAAACTGATAATTTGTTAAATACAAAACCAAAAACATCTTTATTTACCTTTTTAAATAAATTAATTCCTACAAATCGTCAAATCTCGTTATTTTTTTTACCCTACCAGCATTTCAAGACAAAAATTGGTCAAGTGCATGAATACATGGATCAGTGTGTGTCTTATTGTTATAAAAGTAAGTACGGTTCCTTGTGATCGGTATGAGTGCACCACATACACGGACCATGGTTTTAGCTCTTAGAGTACATCGCAGGATATGTATTAAAAACAATGCTACTTTATACTTCTTCTACTGCTACTTTATTCTAATTAATTATTTGTTACTTGTGCTGTTAATTACAATTCTCAATCCGTAAATAATTTCTTCTTTCTACAGTGTTCGTACTACTGTCCTCGTAAAATCATCGTATCCGATTGTTGTAATCGGATTACATGAACATCACTCGACCATGTATGTCCATTTGGACATATCGGAATGGCACGCTTTATGACGCTTTGACGAGCAACTTGCTGTATATAATCTAATCCATATCTGTGCACTTAGCAATATACTTACATAAAACCATTAAACTTGTTGGTTTAAAGCTGGATCTCCAACGCGTGATTTGCCCTACACAATCAACAAATGCAAAATTTAACAAAATTGTCTACAAAAAGTATTGAATGTTAACAATCACGTTTTTGTTGATTGTGTAAGGAAAGACACGCGTTGAAAACCCGGCTTAAAAACTGCCTGTGGGTGCACAAAGTGCACATTATAATCCCAAACCAGTTGAAGAGTGCTCGAAAGGCCTTTTTTGTATGGAGTTTTGACGGATTCGATTTTCGATTCTATCTATTCTATGATTAGATCAAAAAGTGCAATTTGTTTCCATGCTTTATTCGGTCATGCATGGGTGCCTGTGACTTATCTATATTTTACATTGTCTTTGGTATGGAGTTTTGCCCTTCTCTATGAAAAAAACAACTGAACAATATTGACCAATGTCGTTCATCAAGCTTCATTAGGCGTTATCAAACAACCAATAGCAAGCCCTCTTCAATGACACTTAGTTGGCAATAGTTTTAAATCAAACAATCAGAACTAACCACAGATTAAGTACAAAAAAAATATAAATAATGTCACTAATGTCAGATGCAGATGCACGATCGGTCGACAAAGTAAGCACAAACAAAATAAAAGGAATCTATCTAATTTTGTCTAATATTAACGCACATTCTGTGTGAAGTAATGTAATTAATTCAAGTAACGTAGATATAGCTAAGTAATTATACTTTTTTATCAGTAATTTTGATACAATTAACTTATCCATTTAGAAAGAAAACATAACCTTAAACAATGCCTACTTGGAATCAAATTCAATCTCAACTACGGAATCCTAATAACCCTGTGGTGTTTTTTGATATCACAGTGGGGACGACAGTGAGTTTAATACTATACTTATAAATTTTACTAAGATTTAAAAATGTAAAATGTAATTAATGTTTTTCTTGTTTTCAGGAAATAGGACGCATGATCTTCGAATTGTTTGCTGATGTAGTGCCAAAAACGAGTGAAAACTTTAGAGAATTTTGCACTGGAGAATACAGGAGGGATGGTGTCCCCCTAGGTTATAAGGGAGCTACATTCCACAGAGTTATTAAAGATTTTATGATCCAAGGGGGTGATTTTGTGAATGTAAGTTTGATAAAACTTTGTTAGAACCTTACAAGTATAATGAGTTGAATACAATATTGTAATAATTGTAATTTAATTTTTAGGGTGATGGTACAGGAGTTATGAGTATCTACGGAGGGAGTACTTTTGCAGATGAAAACTTTGTCCTCAAACATGATTCACCTGGCTTACTTTCTATGGCCAACAGTGGAAAAGATACAAACGGATGTCAGTTCTTCATAACCTGTGCAAAGTGTAACTTTTTAGACAATAAACATGTTGTTTTTGGAAGAGTGATAGATGGACTACTTGTAATGAGAAAGATAGAAAATGTACCAACGGGACCAAATAACAAACCTAAGATACCTGTTACAATATCTCAATGTGGTCAAATGTAAATAAAACAATTTTTCACAGTTTGTGTAATCTATTTTATGTATTAAACAACTTCAGGATAAAATATGCTATTTTCCCAATAAATTATTATTTACAATGTCATCAAGTTATCACAAAAAATACTTTTTTATGTTACGTTAAGTAACAATATCCAATGGTGCTACATTTGGTCTACTTTAAGGTTCATGTCAACTCTTGATTGCATGATTGTTGCTTTGGAGTAGATTTCTTGGCTGCATTGTAGCTGGTCCATACCTTCGGCCAACTTCCCTAATGAAAGCACTCTCCATTTGGCTGGCGACTTGATCGAAGAACAAGTTCGAAAGATGTGAGTGGAATGCAGATTTAAATTCAAATGTTATCTGAAAGTCAACAACACATGACTGCTGTTCCCTCTTCAATCCTGGGCTGAATCTCCATAGTGTTAGCATATGGTGGAAAAGTTTCCCATCTGTACACTCTGCTTTGACTAAATGTGGCTTCATTAATGTAACATTAGATGTGTAACTTTCATTTATAGGTGGAAATCCAACTATTAGGTCTGCTTTTAGGCGGGCAGGGGTTTTCAATAGCACCACAGATTTCTTACACCAGGGTACAAACTGATAATAATTTTCTACATCAGAGACAACTTCAAACATTTGTTCCATTGTATGCCTGAAACAATTGAAAATATTTTTAGTCTAAATAAAACTCACAGGAGTTAAGAATAGTAGTCATCCAACTGCTATTAAAAAATAGTACCAGCTATAATACATTCTGTCTATTAAGCTTTCATTAATATTTCATGTACCTGATCATCCCTAATGAACTGGAATGAACAATTATGTTAATGACTTTAAAGAGTCAAGTTTCATTATCCACAGTCTACACATTAATGAAGTACCTATGTTCTGTATTAATTTCTTCAATTATTTGAAGAATATAGATAAGTTAATGAGTAAGTAAACAAATGTAGGTAAAACAATAAATGGCAAGTTTTATTCATGATTTTTATATCAGTTCATTAGAAAGATTTGGGTATAACTAAGTATATTATTTAAGGCTTGAGGCCCACCACCATAATTGTGGGAGTGGAGGTCTTTTTTCTACATTGAATAGCAAACTGCTAAAGGATCTACTTACCCAACCAGCTGCCTCCCACTATATTGTCTGGTCCTATTCTGTGGTGGGAAGTTAATGAAAGTACGCTTCTGAAAGTTTGGATTGTGACACTGACCCTGGATATCTTCGATTCTATTTACGTAATGACCCTGAAAACTACAGGAAGACATTTTTTTACGCATTATCTTTGATAAAAAATGTTACAATAAAACTTTAATACTGTTCAAAACTTAATAAATAATGGGTTTGTGTTTATTATCATGGTATATTTACCTAAGTAATGCACGTTTTGGAAACAAAAATCTTGGCACAATGAAGCGACTTTTCGATAAAGCCATATTGACTCATCAAATCTTTTTTTGACTTTGCTTGTGGATACAATTCACATGGAAATGGTTGCACACATTTTCAGTTTTGCAAAATAAATTACAGGCAGGAAATTGTCCAATTCACATTTTCACAGTATCGTTTCGCGAATTTTTGCAAAATTTCACGATCATCTGCTGGTTTTTGATTGTCAGTGTCAGTGTCACCTCCAGCTGCTGGCTTTCACAGTGTCACTCATTGGTCGAAATCAGAGATATTATAAATAAAGATGTATCTGAAAATTTATTGCTATTCTGCAACAAAAATGGTGAAGCAATCACGCACGTCGTAACACGTTATAAACATAAATGTCCAACTAACCATCATCAAACCGTTTTGACTATTTAAGTTTTACACATCTCGCAAAAATAAAACATAAAATCACTCATTGTTGCAACTCTACTTTATGATCTTTTGTATGCTCAATCCTTTTTATAATCTCTTTGTCCGTTCCGTAATGACGCCTGTCAGTGTGTTCCTCCCCCCTCTCACCTGTCATAACTGTCACACACACGTCTTGAAAAACACGTGTTGCGGCGTCTGAAAGCGTTAATTTCTGAAAATAATAAATTAAAATGGGAAGAAAGGCAAAGTTTGATGAAACCAAAAAAGTGAAAAAAGGCCCTGGCAGAAAAGCCAAAAAACAGCCGGACCCGGTGTTCAAAAAGAGTCTGCGTAAGTAACACGTGTTTTACTTCAAAATGTATTTCTTGTGAGGTTTTTGGATGTTTTACGAGTATATAATTTTCTCGCAGATTGAAATCTGTCTATGCAATCTATTTTGAGCATCATAACATAGGCGTCAGCATTAAGTCTGTAGGTAGAGGTATCATTTGAATGAAGAGGCTATGATGTTAAGTTAAGCTGATTGAAAGCGGCGAGTGCTAATTTCCTACTCTTGGACAATTAGGTTAAATTTCTGCTTTGAAGAATGTGTCATTCTTGTTATTTTTATTTTTTCACTTTAACTTGTCTTGCCTAAAGATTATTATTGATTAGACATAACCTTCACAATTTTCAGTGGAAGATGAGGATGAGCCCAAAAAACTAAGTCACAGGCAGAAGCAGCGTGCGGCCAGGAGAGTAAAGAAAAGGGCAGAGATAGCAGAAAAGAGGAAGACATTGAAAGAGGCCAAAAAGAATGTTGCCAAACAAAAAGAAGTCACTCTCAGTGATGCAGAAGACAGCTCGGAGGAAGAACATGAAGAAGTACAAGGTGTGTTTAAAAATTATGATTATAATAAATTATTTACTGGTGAATACAATATAATTATGGTTGATTGGTGTCCTATGTGTTAGCACAGTATGTTGTAATGTGTCGCTTAATTTCAGGAATATCAAATATTTGGTATTTTTTTGGTGCAGTTTTTTCTGCAGTCTGTGGACCCATGCCATCTTGTATTTATGTATTAAAATAAACAAACTAGTAAACATTGTATAGAATTTCCAGACTATAATGTGTTCTGAAAAAAAATTTATTCACACATTGAATTTATTGCAGGTTTCACTGATGATAACAAGGAATGGTTGAAGCCAAAACAGAAAGGCAAGGGCAAGCAAGCAGAGGATTCAGACAGTGACAGCGGCCATGATGGAGGTTCGGACGTTGAAGAGGAGAGCGACAGCGACGGAGATGCAAAGGCTCAGTCTGAGAAATATAAGGTACAGTGGGAACAAT
The DNA here is from genome assembly GCF_004193835.3 of Ostrinia furnacalis. Lineage (NCBI taxonomy): Eukaryota > Metazoa > Arthropoda > Insecta > Lepidoptera > Crambidae > Ostrinia > Ostrinia furnacalis. Next base: position 160,902 of record NW_021136628.1, on the reverse strand, counting down.
TGAAGTTTAGGCATAATTTAGAGGTCTTCATGAAATTCTCTGTATTCATTTTAACTGTGGAAACTTTGCTGATTTCTGTCCTATTTTTTTTTGGGATTATTTGTCTGTATATCAAAATTGTTTGTTTGTCTAATATAAATAAATAACTAAAGAATCTTGTTGAAATATTACCATTTTTTGTTTGATACTCAATGGAAAACTAAGCTGCAAGTTTATTTTCACTTTTCTGACTACATTATGCTATATTTTTTTAAATAATTTATTTTTATGATTTCAGGTTGGAACTCTAGACGATCTATTTAATGATTCTGATCAAGAAAATGGAGATGCATCATCAGGAGATGAAGAAGTTTCTTCATCAAGTAAATTAGCTTACAACTCTGATTCTGACGAAGAGAAAAGTGATGAGGATGATGATGATGACAACGAAGACATGCTGCCTATAGAAAAAGCAAATATAAAACTCAAGAAAAGACAAAAGTTGGATAAGCAACTTGCTGATGAAGAAATGCAGTTGAATATTGCAAAGCAAGATGTATTTGCATTCCCTTCAGAAGAGGAATTGTTGAACCCGACTAGCTTACAAGATGTCCATCAACGAATCAAGGATGTTGTGACAGTCTTAGGCGATTTTGGTAGACTTAAGGAAGAGGGACGATCAAGATGTGAATACACTGAGCTTCTTCTCAAAGACTTGTGTATGTACTACAGCTACAATGAGTTTTTAATGGAGGTGCTCATGCAGATATTCCCTGTGCAAGAATTGGTTGAGTTTTTGGAAGCCAGTGAGATTGCAAGGCCAGTGACAATAAGAACAAACAGTCTAAAAACCAGAAGAAGAGATTTAGCTCAAGCTCTCATTAACAGGGGAGTTAATTTGGACCCTGTAGGTAAATGGAGTAAAGTGGGCCTGGTTGTTTACAGTTCCACAGTACCAATTGGTGCCACACCAGAATATTTGGCTGGCCATTATATTTTGCAAGGAGCATCTAGTTTTCTGCCAGTCATGGCATTGGCTCCTCAGGAGAATGAAAGGATTTTGGATATGTGTGCTGCCCCAGGAGGAAAGGCTTCTCATATTGCTGCTATCATGAAAAATACTGGAGCATTGTTTGCTAATGATGCTAATAAAGAAAGAACAAAAGCTGTGGTTGGTAATTTCCACAGACTGGGTGTTGTTAATGCTATTATTTGCAATTACGATGGGAGGGAATTCCCTAATGTTATAAAAGGATTTGACAGGGTCTTGTTGGATGCTCCTTGCACTGGCACTGGAGTTATAGCGAAAGATCCGAGTGTTAAGACGACAAAAGATCAAAAAGACATTCAAAGGTGTTTCAACCTACAAAGACAGCTTCTTTTGGCTGCCATAGACTGCTGTAATGCTAAATCCAGCTCAGGGGGCTATATTGTCTATTCTACTTGTTCAATATTGCCAGAAGAAAATGAATGGGTGGTTAATTACGCACTGAAGAGGAGAAACGTAAAATTGGTTCCAACTGGACTTGACTTTGGCACGGAAGGATTTGTTAAATACAGACATCACAGATTCCATCCATCGCTAAAACTGACTAGACGATTCTATCCACACACTCATAATATGGATGGCTTTTTTGTTGCTAAACTCAAGAAGTTCTCAAATGTTATTGTAAGTTTTTCTTTTTTTATACAAATAGCATATTTTAAAGAATAAAAATTCCATGTTTCATTTCATTATGTCAAATATTTTTGATATATTTTAATGTGTTTTTTAATTTTACAGCCTGAACCAGTGAAAGATGAGGAAGACGAAGAAGTGGAAAATAAAGAAGGTGAAAATACTGAAGAAAATTACGCACAAGTGACAGACGACAGCCAATCAGAAGAGCAAACTCAACCAAACCACAAAAATAAAGGGCCTGTAAAACGAGCTGCTGTATCAAAAGGAAATGAGCCACCGAAGAAGAAAAACAAAAATGTTGGAGAAAAAAGGTGTGTTACATAAAATAAATTAACTAAGGTGTAAATATGTGGCTATATCTCATATCATACGCATTCCATACTACAATGTATGAGGCCATTACTTTTATGGCGGATTTACTTTTCATCCCCACCCCACTGTTTTTTTGACTTGACTTGGCTAATTTCCGCACAGTGTAAAAACGCCTTTAAACATAAAAAAACATGTACTTAATACAGTATTAAACTTGTATGTTTTGTGTTTAGGCTATATTTAGTTATAATAACATAAAATGATCTAGCACTTAAAAGCTGGCTTAGTATTTTATTTCATATAGATATTAATTTCCTGTTATTTTTTATAGTGGTAATTATTATTGTACCTACTTGTTTTTACAAAGCTCCTGCCCTAAGTGATAAATCAGATCTTAGCAAAAAGTGAAATATCTTTAATTATGTGTAACTGTTATTCAAATCTAAGATGGTAATGTGTTTTCATTTTATAGATTGCTACTTTACTGTTTATATCATTTAAAGAACAAAATGTATTAAATTGTAATGCTAAATTTTTATTGTTCTGTTTTAGTGGGACAAATCCAGTGGCAACACCAAGTAACAACATGAAAACAAATAAAAATAAGAAAAAGAACAACAAAAATGTAGCCAAAGCTTCAAATGACCAAGGCGAGACCAATGAAACGAAAAGTGATAATAATACAGGTAAACCCCAACAAGTTAAACACAATGTAAATCAAAATAAACCAATAAATCCTGGCAAGAAAGGTAAAGGCAATAAAAATACAGACAAAAAGGCAAATGGGCCTGAGAAAACTGAACAGAAAGTAGTTCAAAAAACAGTTGTTTCTGAAAAATCTCAAGAAAAACTGAATACTAGTCAAAGTCCTAGCAAAAAGAAGAAGAATAGGAAAAATAAAAACAAAAATAAAAAACAGCAAGACTCAAACAAACCAGAAATAAAAAAAATAAACAACAAAACTGAAGTTCCAGAAAAAGTACAAGTTGAAGTGGCAAAGAAACTGAAGAATAAATTAAAGAAAGGAAAGAAACAAATTGGTAAATTGAATACAAATAAACCAGCGAAACAAGGGAATGTACAAAAGAAAAGATAAATTAATGAGTAGAGAATAATTTATTATGTAATAATATTGTTAGTTTTACTAATAAATATATTTTAATCATACCTATCATCTCCTTTCGTCATTTTACCGATATTTAACAGGCTATGATTTTATGGTTCATACAATAGGTTTTTGCGTAAATGCTTTGCCATGTCTACTGTCGATTATTGTTTTATTGGGATGGAAACGTCAAAAAAGCCTTACTTTTGACCGTTAAAGGGTTTTTAACTACCGTTACTTTTTTACCTACTTCACATGGTTAAAAATAAAAGCCGCATGAAAGAAACATGAAATATTTATTTCGTCTCAAATATTTAAAAGTAGAAAAAACTAAATATTAATATCAATTTCTTATTCAGGTATCATAGTTTCATAAGTAGCTAGATTGGAATCTGAAAAAGACCCAGAGATTCCCTCTGCTTCGCTTACGTACGACTGAAGAGGGACGCTTGCAGTTTCATAGAACTGTCTTTCTGCTTTCATTTCTATCTCTTCTTCACGTCTCTTCTGTCGGTCTTGCACATTCTTCCTGTACTTCTCCAGGTTACTGGCCAAAAACTCTATAGGGTCTGCCGGCTGATGCAAAATTACATTCGACAAACATGTTTTCAGCGCGTCTCCGACCGTCTCTTGCAAATATTTACACTCTTTCACGTACATTGGCTCTGGAGGACAACGCACGTAAAGGCATTCTCTACTATGCACTCGCACCAGGTTCCCAAAACCGTCCAGTTCGTACTTTTCACCTGTGTCCGGGTCTGTATAAATTCGACGACCATTCTCATCGATAAAGTATCGTCCGCGGTGATCATACCTGTATTCAATACCATCTCTTATCTCTCTTAATTTCAGTAACTGTCCCATATGCCCTAATTCGTATTCACTCGCATCGTCGTGTGCCTTGTAAATGCGATGCCCTCTTCTATCAACGTAATATCTTCCACAGTCGTCATAGAAATACACATGTTTCTCATCATCATTTACCTCTACGAGCTCGTTCCTCTCGTTGAGCTGGTAAAGGTTCCCGTCGCTGCGAGAGTATAATTTCCTACCGTATTTATCGACTGTGAATTCGCCAACATCATCAGTAAATACTTCTTTCATGTCTACAGCACTCAATATCGATATAATCGACTTCCCAGTTGGGTCGTCATTATTTAAAGCATTGTCCCAAAGTTTTACCAATCTTTCCACAAGCCTACAACGGTCCTCTTCTGGAAGGTTGTGGTTAAAAATGTGGAGTTCCGTGCTATCCAAGACTTCGTCTTCCTCAAGTACTCTACTTTGTTCCATTTTAAGCGCGTTGAGTGACATTTTTAGATTTTCTAACGACTGTAGTCGTTCCTCCAAATAAATCACCTTATGTTGGAGCGCAAGTACTGCTGACGATTTCTTTTCCTGTAATCGGCTTATGCGGTCTTCTAGCGTTTTAATTTTCTCAACTACTTTGCTTACTTCTAACTCGTGACTTGCGTTGAAGCGTACCATTGAGCTTAACAATTTGCCCTTGCTTTCCATTCGTTCTATTATTTCTGGGGCTTCAGGCAACGAGCTACCGGCCACTTCGTCTATGATTTGCTTCAAAGTCTTCGTGAGGTCGCTCGGCAGTTGTGGCACGTGTAAATGAATGACTTTGCAAAACTGAATGGCTAGGCTGTCGTTGATTCTGTCCAACCAATTTAAAAGCTCGTCGATTTCGTAGTTTAATTTGACGGCATATTCGTAGTTATCTACTTGGATCTTGAAGCAATGCTTCTTATCATGCAGGACGGAGATAACGGTTTCCTTCATGTCGTTCATTATTTCTAGATCAGCCTGCATGATCAGTCGGTCTTGCGTCGGCATGGTGGCTCTTAATTGTTGAATGAAGTTGTTAAAATATGAAAATCTATTGTTCATAGATCTTATCGTGTATTCTAAGGCATTGAGAATGACTTCTCGGGGCGTGTCTTTTATTCTTTTTCTGAAGTCCTCTATGTCTTTCACAGCTTGCAGCCACTGTAGGTGGAAATTGTTGATGATTTCGGCGACTTGGCGGGAGTCGGCGTCCTGTAGCAAGGCTGTGCGGATTTCGAGCAACGATCTGTATATTCCATCAGCATAATCCTTCGACGTCACCAGAATCACGGGACTTTCGAACGACCTTTTTATTTCTTTAGCAATATTGAAGAGGAAAGCGATTGCTTCGTATTTATCCATCGCATTTAAAATAAATGTAACAAAAACTGTAAAAAAATGTACGAAATAAAATTAGACTTGTCAAAATTGTCCGATGAAGTTATAAATGTCATGTCATAAAGGCATTTTTAATTTTTATTTACGGATTACGGGCACAGAATATAGTTAACATTCACGCAGGTTCACTTCAAAAGATCTGCCTAGGGAGGCCTAGGGTCTAGTCATAGGTACCTATACTTAGTAAAAGTTCACTGACGACTTTCGATAAGTGCCTAGATTTATAAATTAGCACCGGTCTACTTTGCACCCGTAGGTCTTAGTTTGTAACTAACGAGTAATTTGTGATTTAATGCCAATGGGCATTCTCTGCCTGGCAGACTAAAAAATTTACGTGGTGCGAAAAGGCGATTTACTTTATTTGGAGGTTTTTTCTTTTTTTACTCAATTTAAGTTAATACAGGCAATCGCTATTAATAGCAATAGAATACGATTTCCATAGGTATTATATTTAATTAGCGATAATGTTCCCCATTCGATTCTGGTACAGTCATATCCTTTTACATGACCTTACTAGTAAGTAAGTATGTATAATTGTGGTATAAACGTCTCTATAAATACTATAGTATATCTACAATACTACGTTACGCTACGTCGCCTTATCTAGGTCGTAAAACATAATACCTAAACCCAACCCGGCAAGACTAACGACCCTATAACATCGGTTTAATTCACGAAAACAGTATCGGCGTAACGTAAAGGTTCGAGTGTTTTCCCATCGCGACCGTTCTGGGGATAAATCAAAGGTCTGGAGCTTTCCCGTCCGGGGCGGCGACCGAGCTCGGGCCCGGTCTTAATGGAAGCCGGCTCGCGCAGCCCCGCGCCCCACTCGGATTCGGAAGCTGGCGGCAGTTTCTCGCGACGCGCCGCCGACACCACACGTCGGACGACACTCCACCACACCATTGTACGTCCTTTTACAGTGCATTCTCAATCTAAAACCAAAATTAGTGCTTGTTTCATTAATGATATCATGTGCGAATACGGAGAAACGGAGGGCGGGCGCGTAGGGCGCGACGCTTTGACCTGGGCGTAGTACGCGGGCGGAGGCTGCGCAGCATCCGCTCGCCATGTTTCACATCTACCCGACGCTCGGGAACGCCGGACCTGACATCCCGGAGGAGATAACTATTTATTAAAACCATCCTAACAAAGGATCCGAAAGCTAGACTTCGCGCCTTTTTTAATTGTATGGTATTTCAGTTGTTGTGTCAAATACCTTGTAAGCGGTTTCAGCTACGCCCTGCGATGCGCCTTTCAAACTGAAACGGGCATTCTCATTTTCCTGAATGGCGAAATATTTTTACTACTTACTTACATTATTATTTTCGCTTTGTGAACGTTCCCATTGCGAATAAACTATCATGTCCGGTTTTCAGGAATTGCAACTATCTTGAAATTCTTTAGAATTTTAATGGAAATTACTGAAGAGTCAAAAGCATCAATGTTATTGAGAAATGTATTACATTGTGCACCTGAAACAACAAAAACACTTACTCAAGAACACGACCGGTTTTCAGTAGAATACTGCTGGTTTACACGCATCAACCCGTTTTAGTTACAATCAGACAGATATGTAATCAGATGGTAATTAACACAACACATAAGTATAACAATATGTGTATATTAATACTCGTATTCGGTTGATGGTTTCTACAGCTTGTTCTATTTGATATTCAACGCGGAGTCGAAATTCATTCATTCATTAGCAGGAGCGAAACAAAGGCACCATAATTAGGAATTTTCTCTTCTGATAAGCTATAACGTTTCTTCAGATTTAATGTAAAACTTTTCTATCGATGTATTCCTGCACATTCCTGTCTTTATGTCTGGGATTCTGTTCAAAAATCTTAAACACATTTTCAATCATTAAAATCAATGACAATTATTATAAGTAAGATAAAAAGGATATCTAAAACTAGAGAAACGCGAAGATTACAACATCATTCAATAATTCAGTTCACACTTTCAATTATTTAAATATTCTGACCGCCAGACGTATCAATCCGCCATATTGCACTTCTTGACTAATTTAGCGATGTTAAGTCAATAAGCTATGCAAGTTGCGTTCTTGAATATATTTACTTAGGTATATGATAAAAGTATACTATGTTTGACGGTGTGAGTGAGGCCACACTATCAGTAGACAGAACCTGAAATGCAATTAAGCATACTAGTGTGAAATTACCTAATAAACAAGTTATTGTCTGAGACCTGCTTTGCTTATCTATAACGTTGATAATGTGAATATTGTTTTGTAACTAAATTAGTTTGAAGTTAATTGGAAAATTTGCGGAAAAGTTACGTATTATTTAGTCAGTTCACAGTTCCTTTAAAGAGCCGGTAGTTAGAACGTGACGCGACTCTATAATTTACGTCACCTTAAAGTTTATTTTTAAGTAAATACATGCCAATCACTTTCACAGCATGGAATGGGACAGTAATAAAAGGCACCATAATCAGATTTATGTCAATAAGTACATAGCATCTCCCACTAAACCAATTAATCCCTGAAAAGCGTGCAGTTGTTTTATTCAAAATTATACTACAATTAACAAAAGTTTTTGATAAGATGCTGTAATATTTACCTATGCTATCTTTATCTCACGTTAGTGGGACAATGACCTCATGTACCTAAGTGAAAGATTGAGGTCTGATTCAAAGAAAGAACGATTGCGTATCTCTACATTAGATACTAAAAAGAAACCTTAAAAAGTCACAAAAAACTGAAAATTCACCTTAATATAGTGGAAAGGAGTGAACCCAAAGATCAAAATTGCATAAAGTCGGCTACTTTTGCACCTACTTTAGTAAGTCGCCCTCTTAAAATTCGTTAGTGCTCTGAGATTTTAGGAGTTCTTGGCATTTTGCCATTTACGACTCTAACTTACCGCCAACCGCTCTGTCAAAGGTAAATTTAATTCCTTCCGTGTATTTTTAAGCTTAATTATCCTGGATGATTAAAAAGCGTTCATTGTTATTGACGATATTAATTAATAATTGAAAGCTTTGCTTTATTTATACGTCCCACGACATGTTACGACTTAATTATCCAATTAATTACTTACTTCGACCTTGTTTTATTGGTCGCCTTGAACTCTAGAACTCTGTTGAACTTTAATAAGTTTTGAACATTTTAGATAAATCTCAATAACAGTTGTTAACAAACAAGAGTGTATTTGGTTAACATCGGAGAAGTTTTTAGCCTTACTCACCTGATGGAAATGGTGGAAGGAGCTTAGAAAATTAAAGAATTTTAATGATATTTAATAGATTTTAGCTTATCACAAAAAATATGCAACGAATGATTGCTCTTTCCTTTTCAACCGAAACTGCGGAAAGACATTCCCCTACTGGACCTCTCTCCTAATGATTCCTAAAAAATACAGTTTTAGCACTTTTAGTGATCTGAAGGTTATCTTAGGATAGGTTTATGCCCTTCGCTTTTCTCTTTATATAGATCTAGGTATCCTATATTCACTCCACTGCGTATGAACACGTGGCCACGAAGATCTATTTGCGTTCAAAGTATTCAACCATAAAGTCTCGGTCACTAGCCATGTAAAGGCTATCTAATATCACTTTCACCTACTTCATCCACAGCTTGTCCGACTTACATAAACTCCGTTTATAGCTCCTAAACAGATTGCTTATAGGGTTATAATAAGGAAGTTAGAGTGGGAGGCGAGGTGTTAGTGTTAACCACACTGGGTCCATTCATACATTGAAAAAATAAAAATAGGCATGTCAATGATTTGCCTTTAGGTATAGAGAAATAGGTACATTTAATATTAACTTGGCATGGTCCATTTTATGCGGTTTTATCGTTAGGTAGCGATGTCTTTCAGGCAACTAATAGCTTCGGCGATACATACCTTATCAATGATGATTTGCTGAATTTGTGAAATATTAGATTTTAGTAGTGTTACCTGTAACTGAAGCTTCTTTTGATATATTCTGTTCTATTTGTTTAGTATTTATCTAAGTAGGTAGTAACTAGTCGATACTTAATTTTAAAGCAACTAAGATTTTGACAATGTAGGTCAGGATTTTTGACTTCGTTAAGTAGCTCAAGGTACAATTTCTTTACATATAAAAGCCTGTTCGTACGAATAATTACTGATGATTCATCTTAACACATAACACACAATTGATAAGATGAAGATGCAAACAATTAGTTATGACAAACAATTACATCAGTCTCATTAAAATAGCGGGCAATAAGTTGTTACTTTCAAAAAACAGACCGAGTTGGAACAATATGTTTAGTTTTAGACAATAATACAGAGTTCATTTAGCAGGGTAGCCTTAAAAATACATATTAATAAATAAAATCTTGCGGTGCCAACTAAACCCAATCTTAACAATCCAGAGTTGTTGAAATAAAAATACATTAGTCCTTTTTAAAGTAACAAATAAACAGAGAGAAAGATTCAGCTCGCATAACACTTTCACGTTGCACGCGCCTTACTCGCTTTTGCAATAGTAAGCAGCCAAATGTTTATTGATATTTTATTTGTCATCCTACTGAATTTGTATTCCTGTGGCGCGTCTGCCAGTGAGATGCAATTCTGTCGAAATGCATCCGTACGTAGCCTGCATTTGGTAGAACCTATGTTTTTGGAGCGACTCCAACTGGTCTAGTTTAAATTTTAATAAAGCATTATCAGAAATGCATTTCGTACAAACATTGTTTTAGTTGAACGGAGTTCTTGAAGCGTTTTCAAATAGCATGTTACCTGTAAGTAAATAATATTATTTAAACAGTTTTATTACGAATTTTACACATACCTACGGGAAATCACGACTAAAGGTCGTTCTTCTGGAGAGGCCTCGTGGGATAGGTACATAGAAAATGTAGAGACCTCTTCGGGATACGGTAATGTGTTGGGATATATAGCTCCCAGTGGATTTAGCATAGAAGATTTTCACTGTTTTTGCGATATAGGAGAGCATCTAAGTTCCACTATGAAGGATAGTGCACTAATCCCATGAAACCGTGGGGAGCAAGGACTATTGTAAGCGAGATTAGCAGGGGTCACGGGGAATGCTTTACATTTTGGATCGGAGTCATCTATGATATGAAAGTAAGGGAAAATTACTATTAAAGTTAAACTCTACCGGGTTCATGGCATTTTCAGGATTCGCTGGTTATACCGCTGCTTACAGAAGACGGTTACTTGTCGTTTTTTATATGAGTCGTTCTTTTAAAATCCGACATTGAAATAACACCAAAATTTTACACTCTCAACTTGCTCAAAGTCCTTCATCTCCAATACTGTAAATCTAAATAATAGAAGTTGAATGTCAACTATGTTCTCTAGTGCAAGTCACCTAGAAACCAATATTGGCTGAAGTGTCACTTGACACTTTTAACGCTGCAACGAACAAAGGCTACCGATTAAGTTTAGTCATACTTTTCCAATAGGCTGCTGTTAGCCCGATATCCAACTTGCGTCACAGTCTTAATTAAAGATTGCAGGATTTACGCCTATCTGAATTTTGTTATAAAAATACATGAGCATCATACATCAGATAACTTTACCGTCTACTAATTAAATTAATCTGGGGATAAAGATAAACCTTAATTGCTAAACTTGCAAGTATTTTTTCTTTGTAGGTGTCCTAGTTAAATGGAGCCCTAGTAGATACGTGACGTGACATATAACGATCTATAACTTTTGCACCACTTAGGGTGGATTCGACCAAACAAGAGTAAATATTTATCTTAGAATAAATCGTCAGTTTTGACATATTTCCCATAATGAAACAGTCAATGTGTCAGTTATACCAGGAGTTATTCTCGGATAAAAGTTTGGTCGAATCGGGCCATAGAGAGCACAATAGCTAATTTTGTGATATGGCACCCTTCATTCGAACCTAGCATTTACTTTTTTTTTTCATTTTAGCCACACTTTTATACTTTATTAGGGGTAAGGACGTTCCAAAGGAACAACTTATACTAACTTATGCTAGTACATTTTTATTCTCTAAGTCGACTCTTGGTTCCGATGGGCGTGCCATAAATAGCATTGCATTTAGACTATTTGCCTACATAAATCCATTTTGGAATCCGTACTTACTTTATTTGCTTGTATTTTGCAGTTGTTAGAGAAACAAAATATTTGGGTCAAGAATTTCTTCATAAAAATCCAATTAATTCAAATGAATTTTTCAAAGCCTCTCAATTTATGAAAGTATGCAGTTAAAATAACAGTTGTAAGGTTCCTTGTTGTTTGTTTACGAAGCTATTACCGCATAACACGTGCAAAGAGTTTGAATTGACGGCGTTATGCATCATGCGGCGTATCATAGTCACGCTAGAGTTTTTATAAGTGCATAAACATTACCAAAGAATATATTAGTTCCTCATGACAGATTATACTGCATACGGTTACCTTGAAACATCGTAAAAAGCAAATGTAGGTTAACTGCTACCTTAGACTGAACTAATTACGGTGTTTATTTTTTAATTTCTTGTAGACTTAAATGGCAGGCATAGCGTGTGCAAAAATAAAGGAGTTTATTTTGACCTTATATGATACAATATACGACAGGTTTTGAATAAAAATGGGTCATATTCACTCTAATCCAATTTGGGCGGGAAAAATGTAATAAAAGGGTGTAGCACCGTAGCACCTGACGGTTTTCGTAGGCCTCGTAGCTACGCGCCCCGTAGCGTAAGCTCCGTAGTTTCCGTTACAAGGCCACCCGAACGAGATTGTATTACAGCCTTATTCATCCTTTATTGCGAGCTTTTGTAAGTTCGCTTTGTGTAAAAGTGGGCCGGCTTAAATAAGCTAGAACACCGGGATGCTCCGCAAAGTTTGTCTGGTGAATCTTTTATGAGGTTTTTTGCGTAATTTGAACGCTATATCCGATTTTCTTTAGGAACTTGGGTTTGAATTATGATTTTAAGCTTAAGCAAATTAAATTCCAATGCCAGAAGAACTTTTGATAAATAATGTTATTTTCTTCAATTGTGTTAGTTGAATGTTTAAGGTTTTCATATTTATGAGATCTAATTGGTCATACAACTTTGCATTTATATAAAAAAATAAAAATACTAGCTTCTTAGCTGCCTAAAACAAACCCATGTAAGTATTTATCCTACTAATATTATAAATGCGAAAGTTTGGATGTCTGGATGTTTGTTACTCTTTCACGCAAAAACTAGTGAACGGATTTTGATAAAACTTTACAGTATTATTGTTTATAACCCAGAATAACATATAGGCTATAAATTTATGACGATCTGTGACAAACGAAATTTTACGCGGGTGAAGCCGCGGGCAAAAGCTAGTGGAATATACAGTCCATATGTGGAACGCGCATTTCTATTGTCTGAATTTAAAAGTACTCGCTCAGAGAAACGCCCATGGGCACAATAAATAACGTTTCACGTGGGTTGCCCTGTCATATACCTTGTTTGCATTTCACACTCTTATAAACACCCGGAAGCTTTTCTCTCACAACGAAACCTTCAGAGGGCTTCCTTAAAAATTAATCCACCGTAAAACATGCCTCAAAGATTAAACCAAACGTAGTAAGTCAAAAGGATTATCTCTTAACATTTTTGGTTAAAATGCTTGACTTTGAGCTTTATCTCAACGGCATAAGTTGTATTTTGAAGTAAAGGTAGAGCTTAGAGCGGGAATCGAGTGGAGCTTGAAGGAGTCCGTTAGCTTTGAGAGCCATTTACAGCTTTTCACCTCACGTTAGTCGGGGAAATAGTACTAATTGCTTAGTCAGTGATTTTGCTGAATTAAGTCTTTAACTGGCCGTAAAGAAATAATTGAATAGAAAAAAAGTATTTTACATTATCTTTTTTTAAATTAAAATAACCGGGTTAAGATAAAAAAATAAATTTAAATCCACTGTTGTTTTGATTAGACACGAGTGGATGAAACCGCGAAAGGAAAAAAAAGAAAATATTTTACAAATGTGGTTTTCAAAATAAAGAGACGATAAATTAGTAAAACACCAATAACGTTCAATAACAAAAACTAACGCTAACGTTACTTCATTTTGTCAAATATCTAAAAACTTCCAAATTGTCACCGATTCCCCGGTTACGTAGTTTTGTTACCTGCCAAAGCTAATAAAATGGTGAAAAGTCGTAATCAAATTGTCAATTAGTTTAAATTATTCATCCTGACCTGTCACATCCCCTTTCATTGTTCCCTAGGGCAGGGTTTGGCGCGATGGTTTAGAAAGTGTCAAAAAATAAATATAAATAGAACAGCCAAGTCAGTTCGAAATTGGCTTCATTGCTAGAAGGCACGTGGTTTTGGGAGAATTAAGGACTGTAAAAACAGAAATATTCTTAGAATGGGAATCGCCGCTTGACATAAGTTCTTGTACAGATTGAAGATCTAGTGACGGTTAAGACTTAAGAGCATTGCAGATGTGGTATAATAGGTAGGATTAAATGTCGTTAACAAAAGTCAAAGCATGTTATGTTTTCAAGCAAGCAAACAAAGTTGTGGTTGATAAAAGTGTTTTAGTACCTATTTTTGGCCTTTCATTGGAATTTGTTCCACGTAAACAGGTACGAGTACCTATGTGCCTTATCTTACTTCATTATTACTAAAATTTAATTATTTTTTATACCTATTTCGTTGTAGAGGCGTTTTTATTTGTGCTGTGGCATCATCCAGTGTCAGTGTCATTCCTGTTAATGAGCAGTAATGTCACTTACACGGGTGACATTTTTGTGTCACGCAGGGCGGGCGGAAATTGCCTCGCTATTCAGTTCTGTTAAATAATGTTAGCTAAGTAAAAGCTTTTTGGTTCAAAATAATGATATTTCCTTCATTCTGGGCTCGTATTATGTTGCAATAGAATCTATAGATGTAGTCTGCAAAGATATAGTTTGATTGATAAATGTAGTTTTGTGTCAATTATAGAAAAAATATTTTTGTTGTTTCCTTTTTTATACGCTCAATAAAGACACTTTATTGTGTCTCAGTGTGAAATCATAAATGATGCCCAGATATTGTATGAAACCATTTGCGAAAAGTTAAATACAACTTGCTTGTACCTAATAATCACTTTTATTTGTTAGGTCGACGACGGCCATTTCTATTAATTATTTTATTTATTTAAAACAAGTTACATAGTATTTCCAAACATTAATAATGACCTTTGACGGTGTCACAAAAAACAGTTTTAGTTTTACCGTTTATTTAATTAACTTTGACATTATTACCTTTGTTGTAGCTGTTATGTGATTTGCTATTCGTAAATAGTGCATCCACTCGCACCGTAACCCAGTTGATACGTTGCATAAACAAATTGCAAATCCCTGTAGAGCACCGACGGATCTGACCGCGTAGGAGATCCTTCCCCAGCGACTATTTGAGGCCACCTCAAATTGTTCGCTTCCTCGCTACAAAACAAACGATTGCCCCCCTTATGCCCACCACATAAACCACATTATCCTCGAGCAAACGCCTAGGGAACGAGAACAGCAGGATGACAGATTGCACCGTTACCACTCCACTCTCAATAATAAATGGAAAACACAGAATTATCAAGGCTTTGATGAATTGTTGAAACGTAGCACCATTAATTCCTAGATACGAGTTTTTGCTGACTAATAATGAACCTTGGGCTTTGTGAAATAAATAATAAAGTCGATGGAGTGTGGGTGGAAGACATTATTGTACAGCCGATATCGTCCTCCGTCGAAGTCGAAGAACTTTAGTAAAGAGTTTACTAAATAAGTAATTGTAGCCTTTCTATTGTCGAACAAGGTCATTTATAAAATATGTAACTTAGAAGCTAATGTCTTAATAAACTGTGATGTTGTTATGAAACGATAAGGTAGCGATTTGTACAAAAACATTTAAAACCTACTAGCTTTTGCCCGCGGCTTCACCCGCGTGAAATTTAGTTTGTCACAGATCGTCATAAATTGTAGCCTATATATAGTTTCATCAAAATCCATTCAGTAGTTTTTGCGTAAAATAGTAACAAACATTCAGACATCCAGACATATTAGTAAGATAGTAGTTGATTGCGGGATATTTTAGTCTAAATCTAAGGTGAATAATCTAAATCTATAGTTTTTCTCGTGTTCAGTTTTAACAAGCCGTGTTTTTCACTAAAAATTGGTGGGTAGGTATCATTAGTGTATCTAAGAGCTACCTGATAAATAAAACACCTCCAAGTGCGTGTGAGTAGATTATTCAGAAACTGATTTATTAATAACCAGCACCATTCGAAGAAAAGTGGCCTTTTCATACCTTTGTTCCGATAACATTTCATTACTGTTCAATTATAGAGCATTGTCCTAGTATCGTTACACAGAACACCTGATGGACGTTCTATGACGAGTACGTTGTTAATTGAAGTTTATTGATTGTGTGGTTTGCACTGCGATATCATGCCAGTAGGTGAAGTGTCATCTTTGTATAGTGGAATACTAACAAAGGANGTTTATTGATTGTGTGGTTTGCACTGCGATATCATGCCAGTAGGTGAAGTGTCATCTTTGTATAGTGGAATACTAACAAAGGAAATTACCTAGTAGAGACAGTTTTCCTTGGTAGAATAAGTTCTATTTATATCTTTGTTTGCTATTTTATTCAATCCATAGTAGGCACATGCTCTTACGATTTAGATTGGCGGTAACAATGATTGAAAATGCTTGATATATGCGAAAAGAAGGGATCCAATATTCCAATATACATGACGTAATTTGGTAATAACGTTTACTTTCAAAATGCTTCAACGAATATATATCATTTTTATGAGACGCTACAAAGAATTTTCATTTAAATTCCTCGCGAATATTTCTGTAACAAACTTTCCAGTCGACCATTTTGACCTTTATTGCAGCTTTTTCTCCACCGACCTTTAGTGACCCTCGTCCCGACGCTAAACATATTTGCTCCTTCTAAACATAGAAAGGTAAAACAACATAAAATAGTAGGTAGCTCTGCGTTACAAAGTCCCCACCCGGTTTTAAAACTTGGCACAAAAACTTAACAGCTTGTTCAGGAATTGTGTCTGTATTAGACGCTCCAAAACTTTTAAAAATAACGTGAACTTCAACGAAGCGTCTTTTGATGCAGTAGGTAAGTAGCATTAGGTACATTTTTTTTATGAATAGTTATAGTGATTAATGTACTAATTGAAATGCACGTAAAAGCGACGGAAAAGGCGAAGAAATCAGCTTTACGCTCTCCTAAAAAGAAGCGTTTAAAAGATGCAAGTTCTTTAACATTAATTTAATGTTTAGCAATCTGTTAATTGAACCCGAGAACCCGATTGCTATGCTATGCTTTTTACTAACCTTACTACAAGAAACCTGAAAATATACACTACTAAAGGTACGAGTACTTAAGTGGGAGGTCTCTGGCATGTTCCTTGAATCCCCGCCCTCCAGCGACCCTCGCGGCACTCCTCAACAAACTGCACCGCCGTATTGTGGAATGCGAATTGAAAAGACGAACATTTTTCTTCGGTGTCTGTGAAAGAAGCTTTGCAGCAAAGAACTGCAGTCTTTTGTTTCCTTTATGTGTCTTGGTCAAAAAGTGACACTTTATTTGTGCTAGATTTGATTCGCAAGAAAATAAATGTTATTCTAGGACATTTTTACATTCAGCGCAATGTAGAGTCAAACTAAGAATACCATGTCTGGTATTATAGGTACCAACTACTGAAAGTATGGTACCGATTTTCATACCAGTATGCTACATTTTATTATCACCTACTGATATGAAAAACACCAGGCCGTAACTTACCTTTAAGCATAATTATTATGCTTATAAAATATGTAGCATACTGGTATGAGAATCGGTACCATACTTTCAGTAGTTGGTACCGATAATACCAGACACGGTATTCTTAGTTTGACTCTACGTTGCGCTGAATGTAAAATGTCCAGAATAACATTTTATTGCCTTATGCATCATATTCAGCACAAATAAAGTGTCACTTTTCGACCAAGAAATACATAAAGGAAACAAAAGACTGCAGTTCCTTGCTATAAAGTATTGTAAACCATATTATAACGAGTAATAAAGTTGTTGAAGGACTACTTAATATTATTTCAATATAATATTATAGCAACATTTTCTCTTAATTATCAAAGTCCAATAAATTGTTTTCTAGCCACTTAAAACACAAATTAGCCCCCAAGCGCGGACGTGTCCTCATTCAGGTCCTCATACTCCTCATACGTGCACACTCAGCGCTAACACTCCTCGACGCAGCCTAGTTTCCTTCCATATAACTTGCCTGAGTCGGCAGTTGTTTTGTGCGGAAAACTCTTTTTTTTTTTCAGTAGGCTTACGGCTTTGGAGATTTCTATACTGCCAGTGCCAAATCTTCAGTATACATTTTCTTTTAAAATAATACTATTTCCTATTATTTATAATTACCTATTCGTAGTCTGTGACGTAAGATTAGTCATTAATTAAAGTAACTTGTGAATTTTAAAATTTTCTCACCTTCTATTTTGTGTTCACTGTCGTGTTATCTAATTATAAATTGTAAACAATAGCACTGTTGTGTAGCCAATTTAAACTTACATAGTAACGTAATAAAACATCATAATAATTTTTAATTCATTGAACAAATATTCTTAGTTTGGTTTTTCTTAAACAGCATAGTTTTAGAAAACTAACTAAACTAACTAACTAAGCGGTCAATATTTAATATAATATCCATTATTACACGACTGTTCCAATTTATTTTATAAGTCTGACTTTACACTTATCGCCCTCGAAAGGATTCAATGGAGACTTACATAGTTGTTACTTATTATTCATATCGTATTCCAATCCAACTCTACCATTTTTGTAAAGGAACATTTTATTTCGAGGCAAACAATAATCGAGATGACACAGGAAAACGTGACCACAAAATATCTGTCAGACAACCCTCCTAGAGCTGCAAGCTGGACGTTAACAATAAATTTTGTAAACATCGACAAAGAAACAAAAGAATGAATGATGATACACCGAAATTATTTTTACTGGCTTTTTATCCTATTTTGAACGGGGAGAGCGTCAAAGCGCGAAGTAGAGATGTGCGATGCAACAACGTAACCACGGACGTAACGGTTTTATTTTATCTATTTCGGAAATCAATGGCGCTTACCATTGACCTTACTGTTAATAATTTACATTAGCAATGAATAAAACTTATCTAATTATAGATTTCCACGACAACTTAATAAATGCTTAAAAACCGCACACCTCTACATTTGCACTTCGACGATTCTGTATGACAGTCTTAATTTCTGTTTTCTTATTACAAATAATACCTAATACATATTAATATCTTCTACTTGTTATAGAGATAGGTATTTCTTTCAAAAACTTTCATTTAAATTCAAGTAACATTTAAGTAGTTCCATTCAATTTTAACGCCACCCTTTGCGTCGTAACAATAATAACAAGAACATCCAGGTGCAAATTTGTATCGATAAACATGACAAACAGCTCGATAAATATTCATAAGGCGGCTTCACTAGTTGCGAGGATTCTGCGAGCATTCGGTCATGGCTGGGTAATTTGTTTTTGCGTCTACCCCCCTTCACGAGGGGGAAACTAATGGGGGTGGGATTGTTGTATCTTTGTACCAGGTGTATAAATTAAGGCACAGGGGATTTCGGGAACAACCCATTTCGATCTTACGTAAGCTCGCCTATTTCGAGATTGAATGTTGGATACTCTTGATTTAATTACTGTGAGATTTATTGACTACATAAAACTTACCTACATTGTCTATTCGTTTATCTATTCATGACTAAAACTGAACCGTTAATACGCAGTGTTTCCTCGGCGTTTAAATTCAATACCCTCCATTTATGTTTACGTTTATTCGTAACTATAGTTCTGTCATCTATCTTTATTTCGGTACAACATCCATTACTCTAACAAGTATGCAATGGTGCTATTTTGATGGCTTCCTCTAAATTCTCGCAGCTCATTCATGGTAATGCTAGTGGTGTTATTTTTAATGTCGGTGTAAATAAAATCTTAGTCTGTATTTTTTTTTTATTTCTTTCTTTCTATTTATAAGTATAACATGATTGAAATCCTTGTAAAACCTTGTTATCTATCCACTATCCATCAATCCAGCCGGCTTATCTGGCCGAGCCGCGCATTCACCTGAGCATGTCCACTTGGACAATAAGGCTTTAAAAACATAATCCTCCTTCTGGCGCAGTCGGGTAAAAAGAACCTAATTATGATACAGAAACCGATAACGATCGGCGAATTCAAAAGCTCTTCACTATCACTTGACAAATACTTTCGGTTTCACATTCACATATGCATAAACAATTACCAGACCACCGCTTTTGCGGGTTCCCACGTCGAGAGCGAAAGTGGTCTAGATTTCTACGGTTTTATAATAGATAGCCGCCGATTTATCCGAGCTACCACCCTTGGCGGGTCGGGTTAGGGCTCAGATTGCTTAAACGATTAAAAGTTAAAAATAGCAAGCGCACTATATCAGTTAGGAAGCAATATTGCACCGGTGCAATATTACGTAAAAGTTTTTGACAGTTCGAAAACTTGACTTTTTAAAAAGAGAGCATTATACTTTTGAAAAAGTAAAGTGGTCTTACATGAATTACGAGGGGCGGCTGAAAAGTTTTGAGCCTAGGGTATTAAAAATGCCGATAGAAAAGTATAAAAAATATATTTTTCTATTTGATCTCCCTCTACTACAACGGACTTCTTATATTTGTGTAAAAGAGCTTTTAACCCACTGAAAAAAAAATCGCAATCTTTGCCTTCGAAATGAGCCTTTCGCGCGCCTTCATTTCTTTGTCACTCAAAAATCTTCGTTCCTGGAGGTCTTTTTTTCAATTTGAGAATTAGACAAAATAGCTAAGGATTCGGACTAAACTATGTGGTGGGTGATTAATTTCTTGAAATCCAGTTTTACCCGGGGCAATCTTTGCAATATGCGCGGTGTGCGCGGGCGAAATGTCTTGCAATATCAGATTTCCTTTCGCCAGTTTGCCTCTTAATATTTCAACAACCACTTGACGCACTCTTATCAACAGTACATCATGATAATCCCCGTTTATTGTAGTTTTTTTAAGTAGGTAGTCAATGAATAAAATTCCTCCACAATCCCAAAAATGGTGACTATGAGCTTGGGTGTCGATCGCTCCGCTTTGAATTTCCGCGGCAGCGTTTTCCCTTTTTAATCCATTGCATTGACTCTTATTTTTGACTCTAGATTGTACTGCAGGATCTATTATTTATCAATAGTGACAATTTGAGAAAAAAAAATGTTAGGATTATGGGCAAAGATGTCCTAAAACTCTTGCGAAGTTGTGACTCGACGCTGGTTGTCGAGCGGCGTGAGCATTTTTGGCACCCATCGCGTGCACCCCTATTTCATGTGCAAATGAGTGTGTTAAATATCGCCGATATGTTCCTTGCTAATACCTATGGCTTCAGCTATCTGTCACAGTTTAAATCGCTGATCTCTAAAGCGAGATTCTTTAAATTTTCATTATTTTATTCGTTAATGGCGAAATCTGGCCGCCCTGACTTGAGGTCATCTTTTAGCGACTCCCTGCCATGCTTGAACTATCGGATCCAATCTTTCATGATAGCAAATGAAGGCCCAGACTCCCCATAAACTGTAGACATCTCTTCAAATGTTACCGTCAGCGTTTTGTTCCTCTTTTTGAGGAATTTTATGACAACTGTGTACTTCAATTTCGTACATTGCGCGGATAACTGAGACTTGATGATGTTTACGGATTAATTACTAAAAGCGTGATGACGCTAATGAAATGAAATTTTGTACATATACTAAGGAGGTTATTGGCAAATTAATTAAATTTAGTGCGAGTCAATAATAACACTTGAAGATACTTAGGCTCAAAACTTTTCAGCCGCCCCTCGTATCTTACATGGAAAAATCAAAATTACGACTGCGATTTGTATTTTAGATCTTAGATATTCTTAGTAGCTAAACACTTCATGCAAGTTAAAGCCCAAAAAGTAATGTAAAGTTGTTAATATTGTGTCAATAGATCTTTCGATTTCGAATCTCCGTGTGTAAACCAAACACGGATAAACAATTGCCCAACGCGATACGATTAGGATGGTCGCAATCGCGATAGATAGGTACCCACAATTAGACGTCACTCGTATGTCGAAAGCTGTGGCAATCCCAGAGCAATTGTCGTGCAAAATTGCCGGTTTTCTTTCACACTATATTAAACTATATTCCCACGTGCGATTTTGATAGCGATATGAAAACTTCGGGTTTCATTAGTCATGGTTAATCGTTTTCACCCCACCTCGCGTGACGTGCCATTGGTTTTAAATACCTTTTGGTAATGACCGGAGGGTATATTTGAAGCCACCGAAAGCCATTCCGATTGACAAAGGATTCGACTAAGTAGTTGTTGGATCCGTTAATTTGATAACGATGTTTGCTTTACTTTGAACGTGTTTTAATCAGGTTATTTAATTTACCTTGAATAGGGTGAGGGTGTTCCTGATTTTATGCTAAATCGTTATTTCGAGTGCATTGTTGGTTAACATCATTAAGTAAAAGTTTATTTACTTAGTTATCACCTATTCCCTATAGATGGACTTAATTACAGAGCTTATGATAGCGACATTTAAAATAGAAGTGCTTATTTTTAGTGCATTGGTATGCAAATAAACAATTTGAATTTGAATTCATAATAACCAAACTCAATCGACACAGAAAATCGTATGATTTTCAGCAAGTTTCAGCAAATAGCTAAAAGATGAGGATTCCTGAGAACTCTGAATGGACAGCTGGGCTATAAATGTCCAGGAATCTATTTCTACCTCTCCCTCAAGTTGTGGTCAGCGCAACGGTTGCTTAGGCGCCGCGCTCACTAGCGTTTAGGACCAAAAAATAATATTGTGAAACAAATTCATAATAATTGTAGAAAGATAGAAAAGACATGTATGTTTTTTTATTTCTCTACCTTACTATTTGTACTAATTGAAAAGTGCATAGATATCGCCGAAAATCAATGTTGTATGGAATTTCCCATGTCTGCACTGTGTGTGAGTCACATGTAGGTAGGAAACAACTACTTTCCATGTCAAGCCTGTAATTTTAGGAGGCTTTGTTATTATTGTTAATTTACATAATGTATTCTTCTTTATCTACATATAATCTCTGTTTAAAATGCATTTCAGAAAACCAATCTCCTTAATCCTTTCAATAACCTCTAATTTATTTACAACTTACAGTTTGACACCACTTACAGATTTTTTCTATTCGTTGTTACCTACTGAACTTGTTAGTGAGTCCGTGGGCGCAGACCCTTAGGTAGAGTAAGCAAAACAACAGCGCATCAGTGCCTGACAGTCCCTTCCGCGTGAGCTATGTGTTGAATAGGGTGTAGGACGTTGTCCTTCCGTACTCGCGCGGTGCGGACGTTACTTTCGATGTTTTACCATTTTTGGGCGCTAAAACTTGGAAATATTGTGTCGTTATTGCTCGGGGTAAATTAAAAGTTTTTGGTAGGCACGTGTGACTTTGTAAATAAATAAAGGATGTTCTTTATTCATGTTCAGTAGTGAAATTTAAGGACAGCCAACACGACTTTGGGTCCCCGTTTCTCCGTTTCGCACTTACGCAAGTTTCGACAGCTTTTATCACCCTTCGAAGATTTGCCGATAAAAATAAAAACATCCTCGCTTGTTTTAATGCGTAGGGTCGGAAAGTACAGTCATAAATAACGGTTTAATCACTTTCAGGTCCAACTTGGGAGGTGACCTCGGAAGTTTTCGTTGGTTTCGCCGACGACTCGTCGAGTGATTTAAGTGCAAGTTTAGTGCGTGGGTGATTTCTCCTCCGGTGGTGCCGGGGGTGTGCGAGGGTTGTCAAAATTGCCAAAGTGTCTCCCATAAAGTTGTCGGCGATGGACAGCAACTCGGTGTCGCCGATGCCGGAGCTGGCGCCGATCGCGGAGTTCGACAAGTCGCCGCCATCGCCGCCGAATGAGGAGGTCCCGATGGATGACCTCCCGCCGCCTCCTGCTACGATCTCCGGGTCGGAAACGAAGAAAGTCAAAGTGTGAGTACTAATTAACATTTCTTTCTGTGAAACGACTCTCAAGCTCGAGCATGAGTCTGTTCTCAATAGTAGCTTTCAAGACCATGTTTTGAAAAATTAGAATTCAACCAATCATAGACAGATACATTTCTGGCTTTTAATCGAGTTTTGAGCGTCGTTTTGTAATACAACGTTCATAGAATTTGACGATCCTGAAAACAAGTTAGATTTATTTAAAAAAACTCTACTGACTCGATGTCAGTAAACTGTCGTAATAATAAATCAAGATGCTTTATAAACTTATTTCACTTTAAGATTGCCAATTTTTATTGATGCGGATTTAAATCGCATTTTCGCTGCTCCCAGCGGTAAATTCCGTACTAGGGCATGTAATATCGGAAGGTTTTCAATTCCGATATTGGTTTCCGATATTAGATCTCAATATCGGAATTCCGATATTAATATCGGAATTGAGTTTATGTGTTATAAATTGAATATTTGGTTATATTCGTAACATTTCTCGATTGTATACAGTCAAATAATGATTTTCATCAAAATCTTTAATTTCGTACGAAACAGCACTTCCTAAAATTATAAAATTGAAGTATTTAAAATGTTATGGGTATCCATTGNTTCGTTGGCTTCGCCGACGACTCATCGAGTGATTTAAGTGCAAGTTTAGTGCGTGGGTGATTTCTCCTCCGGTGGTGCCGGGGGTGTGCGAGGGTTGTCAAAATTGCCAAAGTGTCTCCCATAAAGTTGTCGGCGATGGACAGCAACTCGGTGTCGCCGATGCCGGAGCTGGCGCCGATCGCGGAGTTCGACAAGTCGCCGCCGTCGCCGCCGAATGAGGAGGTCCCGATGGATGATCTCCCGCCGCCTCCTGCTACAATCTCCGGGTCGGAAACGAAGAAAGTCAAAGTGTAAGTACGACAACATTTTCAGACTTGTGTGAAACGACACTCAAGCTCGAGCATGAGTATATTCTCAATGATATAAGTATTCATGATTGTTTTGTTTATAAAAATTGAAATTTACCCAATCATATATAAATACATTTCTGGGTTTGAATCGAGTTTTGAGCGTCGTTTTGTAATACAATGTTTATAGAATTTGATCCTGAAAACAAGTTACCATTCTCACGTAGAGAGTAAACTGTTGCAATAATAATCGAGATTGTGATCATTTGTGTTTTTGCTATAGTAAATTCACAGCAGTAAATTCCGTACCTTGATATATACAGGGTGTCCCAGAATGGGTGAATCAAACTGCTAGGGGAGGTAGCTCTACTAATGTACTATCCCTCAAAAATATGAAAAAAAAAAATAAAGCGCATAAGGACACAATTTTTTTTAAAGTGAAAAAAAATCAGCTTTGCCTAAGTTTCTGGCTATAATTGCTGCGTTTGGAGTTTATTTGTACTTTCATCTTACTAATATTAATTGTACATGATCGCTTCGTTTATCTGTAAACAAACTTTTGAAAATAATGACTAAAAGCACTTTATTTGAAAAAAAATCCGAAC
This sequence comes from Ostrinia furnacalis, assembly GCF_004193835.3. Classification (NCBI taxonomy): domain Eukaryota; kingdom Metazoa; phylum Arthropoda; class Insecta; order Lepidoptera; family Crambidae; genus Ostrinia; species Ostrinia furnacalis. Next base: position 136,029 of record NW_021136628.1, on the reverse strand, counting down.
TCAACATTTTTTTCATATTTTTTAGGGATAGTACATTAGTAGAGCCACCTCCCCTAGCAGTTTGATTCACCCATTCTGGGACACCCTGTATATCAAGTCTTTTCAAGAGCTATGGCTATACGATATAATGATGCTGTAGAAAAATTTGAGTTATTTATTTGTACTGTAATGGTAAAATGGTTGTATCACACATCATTGATGTAACAATCAATCTGACCTAGTCTCTACGCTCTAAATCTTTACAAATGGCACATCGCGTTGTCTATAATTGGAGTCTATGAGGAAGAAATTTTTTAACAAGGCATTTGCAATAATTGGTAAATGTCACTATAACAATAATATTAGTTAGAATTAGTATTCAAGACGTAAGTAGGTAGAGTTTTAAAGGATTTTCCTTTTAAAATAAAAGCATAAGTAGTTCAAATCAATAATGATAATGATGTCAATCAAACTAGACATCATTATTATTATGAAATCTACACATGATAAGAATGATGATAATGTTTCAAATATACTCCATACGGTAATTTTCATTGCATTGTCATTTCATTATTGCAAAATCTCGTCTTAGTTTGGTATCTAATTGGTATATAATTTGGTAACTGTAACCCTCCAATTATAGAAATACGAAAATCTTATTTCCAAAGAAATAAGAAAATAACATCGCAGATTACAACCCGACCTGTAATTACGGTGAAAGTGATTGAGTCTGTTAAATTCATAATGCGAGGGAAGGGAAGGGAAGTCCCTGAAATACTGGGGTCGACCCCCAACCTCGGCTAACTCAGTAACTCACTTATTTTATGCGCAAGAAAAGGTGCTTTATTAGACGTAAACCTTTTGGCTAATAAATACATTGAATGTCATTGTTCACATTGAATGTTATTGTTATTTTATTAATAATTTAATCAAATTTGTCGGCCGTTTGGTGTAGTGGTTCGAAACGGACTACTATTCCGGAGGTTGCGGGTTCGATTCCCGCACAGTACAAACATTTGTGTGCATGAACATATTTGTTTGTATTGGACTGGGTGTTTTCTATGTATAATATGTATGTATTTACAAAAAAAAAAGTATTTACGTATGTTTATATCCGTTGTCTAGTACCCATAGTACAAGCTTAGAGCTTAGTTTGGGACTAGAAGCGCAGTGTAAAATGTCCAAGGATATTTATTTATCTAAATATATAAAAGGAGAAACTGACTGACTGACTGACAGATCAACGCACAGCCTAAACGGCTAAACGTAGGCACTTGAAATTTGGAAGGGACGTAGCTTAGGTACCGTAGAGGTGCACTAAGAAAGGAATTCCCGTAATTCCCACGGGAACGGGAATTAGCGGGAAAAACAGGATTCACGCGTACGAAGTCGCGGGCGGCCGCTAGTTTATTTATAATTAACTTTTCTAACAACTCTATTTTAGTAAATTGCCGACTCTACAAAAGCTAGGAATATTTTCTTGACTGAAAACTCTATCAGTACCTAATTAGTTTCCTACAGCTAAAAAAATGTGTTCCATTAAAATTTTACTATGCTGAAAACTCATTTATTCACGACAAAGACCATTCAGAATCTAAGTGTAGACTCTACAAGTCTACACTGTAGAGTTCATTACAACAGCTTATAAGATTGTTGTTTTAATTAATTTCACGATAGTTTCTGTTAAAGTCATCAAGCGTAGGAGTTTCCTGTCTAAGTAGCTTTTATTTAGTTCATTGTACTATTACATCGTACATACTACTTACTTACACATACTGCTTTTGAAATGAAACTATGAGTAATAACCAAAATGTTACCAATTAATAAAAAATATAATACTGAAGCTCTACATATTTCTACAGTAGTAGTCCAAAAGAATACTAGTTCCTTGATGATATAATAATATCAATGAGGGTTTTCGCGATTGAAAAATCCGCCAGATGGCAATACGTAGACGCGAGGTCCAAATGCTGCATGATTGGTGGATTTTGACATATCTGTCAATGTCATGTCAAAAATAACCAATAATGCAGCATTTGGACCTCGCGTCTACGTATTGCCATGTGGCGGATTTTTCAATCGCGAAAAATGTCATTGTTCACATTGAATGTTATTGTTATTTTATTAATAATTTAATCAAATTTGTCGGCCGTTTGGTGTAGTGGTTCGAAACGGACTACTATTCCGGAGGTTGCGGGTTCGATTCCCGCACAGTACAAACATTTGTGTGCATGAACATATTTGTTTGTATTGGACTGGGTGTTTTCTATGTATAATATGTATGTATTTACAAAAAAAAAAGTATTTACGTATGTTTATATCCGTTGTCTAGTACCCATAGTACAAGCTTAGAGCTTAGTTTGGGACTAGAAGCGCAGTGTAAAATGTCCAAGGATATTTATTTATCTAAATATATAAAAGGAGAAACTGACTGACTGACTGACAGATCAACGCACAGCCTAAACGGCTAAACGTAGGCACTTGAAATTTGGAAGGGACGTAGCTTAGGTACCGTAGAGGTGCACTAAGAAAGGAATTCCCGTAATTCCCACGGGAACGGGAATTAGCGGGAAAAACAGGATTCACGCGTACGAAGTCGCGGGCGGCCGCTAGTTTATTTATAATTAACTTTTCTAACAACTCTATTTTAGTAAATTGCCGACTCTACAAAAGCTAGGAATATTTTCTTGACTGAAAACTCTATCAGTACCTAATTAGTTTCCTACAGCTAAAAAAATGTGTTCCATTAAAATTTTACTATGCTGAAAACTCATTCATTCACGACAAAGACCATTCAGAATCTAAGTGTAGACTCTACAAGTCTACACTGTAGAGTTCATTACAACAGCTTATAAGATTGTTGTTTTAATTAATTTCACGACAGTTTCTGTTAAAGTCATCAAGCGTAGGAGTTTCCTGTTCTTAGTCGCTTTTATTTAGTTCATTGTACTATTACATCGAACATACTACTTACTTACACATACTGCTTTTGAAAGAAACTATGAGTAATAACCAAAATGTTACCAATTAATAAAAAATATAATACTGAAGCTCTACATATTTCTACAGTAGTAGTCCAAAAGAATACTAGTTCCTTGATGATATAATAATATCAATGAGGGTTTTCGCGATTGAAAAATCCGCCAGATGGCAATACGTAGACGCGAGGTCCAAATGCTGCATGATTGGTGGATTTTGACATATCTGTCAATGTCATGTCAAAAATAACCAATAATGCAGCATTTGGACCTCGCGTCTACGTATTGCCATCTGGCGGATTTTTCAATCGCGAAAACCCTCATTAATGATAGAGCTACAGCTCTATTATGTTAACGTCGATACTAACGCCACCTCTACGCGACTCTACAATTTTGTAACACATTTCAACTGTCCGATAAAGGCCTCCTGCCAGTCAGTGTAACAGCGCACTGCCAGATGGCGTGACTCGTCCGAAACTATAGATCATTTCAGTAGTGATATTTTATTTGTCAGTAGTGTAGTGGTATTTGTCGGCCGTTTGGTGTAGTGGTTCAGAACGTGCTACTATGCCAAGAGGTCCCGGGTTCGATTCCCGGCCGGGCAGAAATTGAAATGATGAATTTTAATTTCTGTGACGGGTCTGGGTGTTACTATGTATAATATGTATGTATTTAAAAAAAAAAAGTATATAAGTAGTATATCCGTTAAGCTAGCACCCATAACACAAGCATTAAGTTGCTTACTTTGGGGCTAGCTGGCGATGTGTGAAATTGTCTAAAGATTTATTATTATTTATTTATTTATTTTTACTAATTACTGACATTCAATTGTCTAATTGAATTAGTTTCCAGTGTTGAAATTAGTATTAAAATAATGTGAATATTAGCTAACGATTATTTCAAAAACTTTTTTACTTTGAAACCAGTGGCACTGTCTCTATCACTCACAGGGGACAAAGTATGGTGCTATCTCAATCCAACACACTCGATTGGTTAGAACGAAGTAGGGCGCTTAACTCGCGTCCGGATCGAGTTGAGATCTCGGAGAGTGGCGACACGGACATCGTAAGAATCGTGCTCATGTGACCGTTTGCCGCCAAACTTTTATATTTTGAATTTCGAACTTTTTATTTTTCGAAGAAGTTGTGTTTTGTGCCAGTGTTTTGGAAATATTTTTGGAACACTTTTTTTGTGATTCCTTATCTGTTGTGATCTGCTGAATTGGAAGAAATGGCCCGTGGAAAGAGTCAAACGTATGTTTACTTTAATTTATTTTACCATAGTTATAGTGGCAACTGGACTAGATATCGATAAAACTGGTTTCTGTATTCCTGTTACAAATACTTATTTTACTGTTAACTTTTTTCCTGTTTATCTTTGACTTTTGATTGAAGTTATCGTAAAAATCACGGGTGTAATTTTCTCTTTAGGTAAATGCGGTCGTTAGGCAGTAATTCCATGGGTACTGACATACGTGTATAATTATTTTGCCCACTGCGCACTGTCCACACCTATTAAATATGTTGGTACTGGAGTGACGGGTAGTGAGTGAGCAGTAATATTCAATGACACTCTGAATACCTCCATAGTAATTTTCCTGAATATTTTGAGATATGATTTGGTATAGTATCATCCACGAGAATTGAAGGCTATACCAGGTTTTGGCCATCAGTAGGTTTCCTAAACTATAAAGAAGATTACCAAGAAGTTTGAATAAATTTTAATTTGTTGGCAGTAAAGTGCAGCTATGTTTTAATTAAAGTATTTTTTATTCGTAATACTGCAATCATAATATCTTTATTACAATATCTGACATTTTAATTACTGGAGCAGAATGTGTAATTCATAAGTCATAATTATTTATTCAGTTATTAATTTCTTCACTCCAAAGCCTTCACTTATGAAATTATTGTTACAAAAAAGATATTAAAATTGTGAATAATTTAAACCACAAAATTGAAACAGAACAAGTCAATTATTTTAATTAAGATGCAATCAGTAATTTGTAACTGTTTAATGTAAGAGTTTATCATTACTTATTGGAAAGTAGAACGAAGTTTACGCAATATTTTAATAAGCGTAATAAGCTAATGAGGATCAGTACTGNGATGGATTGAGGTGAAATAAAAACTAGTGTAATGTGTGTGATCTTTAAATTAAGTCATAATTTAACTTAATATTACAACTTATGCGTGTTGTCCATTCTCCCGGGTTGGTCCTTTCAAGAGTTGGCAACCCTACCCAGGGCCGAGCACTTCAACTCGCTTGTTTATACTTGTTCCATAACTTTGTCTGCGAGTTGGGAACGCCCAGCCATGTTGTTGGATTTTCCCATTTCTGTTTANACAAAAACACATGAAAAAGCTAGGGTGGCAAACAGGTTTTTGTATGAAAGGTAAAAAAGGACTATTTTTAAAATATCTAAATATTTGGTAATAAGTAGGATTATAGCTATAATTCTTCGTTATCTTAAAGATTAATATTCATCCTTCAAAATTGTGTGTGTGTTTGTTTTGTGTGATGATTTATAAATATAAAACTTTTGAACTGTTTCAAAGCACACTTTTTTTTTTCAAAATGTACATTTTTTTTGAGAAATACTCTTATATTGTTACTTGTTTCTTAAACTATTTAGAATTTGAAAAAACGTAATGCATCAGGTGAGAATTGAACTTGAGACTTTTCTTTTCACGGGCCCCTCTAAGATCTGTGAAACCAAAAGATGTAGTTTATCTATCTGATAAGTTTCTTCTATCAGGGATTTTATTTGCAAATGGTTAAAAAGGCATTAAAGAACAGCCAAGATTTAACATATTATGTTAAATCTCTACTACTTTTTACAAACGAAATAACAAACTTGTCAATTTCAAAATTTGTAATAGTTCTTATCTAGATTTTAATCATAATGGTGGAAATATAAGGATAAGGAAGGAAATATAGGATTTAAAAAAGAGGTAGAGTTTACTGGCACCATCAAGGTAGCTGCACCGGCGTTTTCTCATGGCGTCCATGGCACCATGAGTTGTGGACACGGTAATTATCGCTGGCATCGGGACCTAATGACGTGTGGACGGGAAGCACGTAATTTGCGCCCCTGTGTTTACTGTGGAGTGTCGCGCCGTGTTACTATTTATCTATTTTTTAGTCTGTGTTGAATGTAATCAGTGTAAAAGGAAAGGAAATTGTAGGAACTGATATAATGCTTTCAGTTCTTAATGCTATGTCCTAGTACAAAAGAAATGATAGGATATTCATTACACGTGTCAATGATTGCAAGACCACATATCAATCTGACTTTGTCGCTTCCCAAATTAAGCTCAAGTCAACCAAGTCAAGTTACCTTTATATCGCTATCTGAAATAGATTTCAAATTAAGCGAGAATTTTTGTAATCGTAAAGTAGAGCAGGACATTAGATTTTTCACAATTTTGTTAGAAAATAGAAACTTTTAAGTACTTAGCTTCTGCATATTATTCAAATTCAAATAGTTTATTAAGTACATAGGCCAGGGCACTTATACACGTCCCAAATATAGCTTGTTTATTAAGATACTACAGTATCAGCTTGATGTGCTGTAGTTCATTATTTTTTATGGTCTGAAATAGCTATGGTAGCTTTTGTTTCACGAAAATCTTACTTGTAGTGACTTCGTGTACAATTACTACTTACTAGTAGTTGATTGTGAGATTGCCTCACAAAGTCTAATTGAGACATTCTTTTGTACCAAGACTAAGGTCAAGTTAAGAGCAGTGTTGCTGGCGTGTTGAACATATTAATCAATTAATTAATCATTGATCAATGAGCGACAGGTGTGCTCTACAATGTTAATTGGCCGACAAAGAAGTTGATGAATGTAATGTCCACAACCACATTTTATAGTTAAACAAACAAACAAACACTCGTGTCATCAAACCATTCGTAAATAATTGAGGAAAAGCACATCAGTCATAAGAGAAACTGCAGAAATAAGTTGATAGGTAGATATGTATATGTATCTATCTGCATCGCTTGAAAATGTTTACAAAATTTACTATTTTTGAGTGTCTGTCTCTTTAAATGATTCTCAAATCGATATTGAATCTGATGGGTATTATTGGTCTCTACACGCCTTTTTGTGATCACCCTACAATACAAAAATCGGTTATTAATCAATGATTTGAATGATGCGCAAACGCATCGTATCCTCGTCTCAAATCTGTGGGGCAGCCCACAGCAGACCGGTTGATACGGGCGTTCGACCTCCAGGAGTTTATTAAGTCCAATTCACAGGCGGGGGGACGGGCGCTCAGGAAGTGGGATGAATTTGTCGCTATTATTACTCTCTATGAAGCCACGAGACCGGCAGCCATATGTTTCAATCTCTATTCGGTATGACAATTTTGCGTAGGTGCGAGAGTTACCACTTTCTTGACGAATAACGACCTATGTGAAAGGAAGTGAGTTCTTTCAACATGCAATCTTTTGTAGGTTGACGATTCGCTAATGATGAAAACTTTAAGGCCCAGAACAGACGGTAAAACGCAACTGCAACGAAACTGCAACTGCTAGTTACTTTTGAGTTGCATCTAAGTTTCTGCCATAGCGTCCGTTGAGAGACCACACATGACGCGATCAGTTTGAAACTTTCAGTTTCAGTTTCATTCATTAGAATCATCAGAAAGTTACAGTTTCGTTGCAGTTGCGTTTCACCGTCTGTTCTGGGCCTAATAGAACGAATACACAATTAGTTACTTTAAAACATCTACGACGTGATTGATACTCTTTATTCCGAAAATCGGAACTCTACCCCCAAAGGACGCTATTTCGAATATCGTTAGTCCAATGCAGCTATCCCGAAAATGATTGACTTTGTATTAAGTACTAAAAAGATATAAACTTAACAGTAAAAATTGTGCATTTTACAACAAGTTAAACATCGCAATTTACAATAAGTAGGTATATTACTGTATTACATACCCAATATTTCGATTGAAATACTAATTACACGTGATTTACTATACTGTTGTTTTCGGCTTTAGTACGTGTTTAACAAGTTTATGTTATGTTGTTTTTGGTAGAATCGTGTTGTACATACCACGGCACATCAAATTTAACACTGTAGTATCTAATCTATTTGTAATAGGTGCTAGTTTTCAATACAAATGTATAGTTTTATGTGCTACGAAATTGGAGAGCGAAACGGATCAGGTTTTACGGCTGTCTTCATTTCGTGGTGGCATTGGGACTGCATTCAAAGGATGCTAGACAATTAATATGTTTACTTGTTAGATGTTCACGGTATGTTAAGTCACCTTGTAGAATTTACGGTTGATCTCACTTTCTATTGGACTCAATGGATGGAAAGGATGCGTCAAATCTGGAGTTCAAACAATTCACTCTCGTTTTAACTCTTATACTACAAACATAATCGCTAGCACATTAGACCACGTTTTGTTGAAAGATAGCAACTTTATGAACTACATAAAATGCCACAGTGCTTAGTTTAATGTGCAATCGTATGGTTCAAACTAGAAGTTGTCAGATTGAACTGCAAATTCAACTAAATTAAGAAGTTTAGATTAAAAAAAAGATAATCTCAACTAAGTACATATTTCTTTACATAACTTCTATTGAGTGATATTGAAGTGACTTTTGTTGGGGTAGGTCATAAAGTGTTGATTTTGTCTCTGATGCGTATATTAGCGGCGGCTTTTTGGTTGAAATAGGGGTAATTTTGCATAAAAAAAAATCATACTTAGTGTGATATGCTGTCGACTCTAAATTATTATTGTAATAAGGATATTTATGATTATGGATTATGTTTGCCTTAACACTAACATTTCGTTGATTATTATGATTGCATACAAACTAGGACACACCTACATTGTGACTGTTTCATTAAATATTTTTGTGTGCATTTCTCTCTGTTTGAACTTGATAACATAAACGAGGTCAACTTTATACAATTCAATATATTATTATGCTTTTAGATGTTTACGATAAAGCATGTCCATTACAATTACATTTATTTATATAATATAGGTACTTATTATGTTTATAGAAATATTAAATAAATATTTAAAGAAAATCAGGCTATCTTAAACGTGTGCACTGTATTAATATTATGTCGCAATTATTCCAATTTTTAAATCAATTTCAATATCAAGATTTTGGTTTGTCTATATTTAGTGACTTTTTATTTTTTATGCAATTTTTCGTTTCAGACATATTGTAAAGCCGCCGTATTTAGTCCACTTACATATTGAAACTTTGAATAAAGACAACCTCAAAAGAACATGACTTACTTATAATATAGAGACGCTAACTCGCTAAACGCCCTAGTCACAAGTTTACGTGTGCAAATATACTTTATTTATTAACTTTTATTACAGTTTAGTGGGTTAGTAGCTGACATCAATTTACATCACATCTTGTTGTTAGTTTTCACCAGTTAGAAATAACAATCTTCCTATTTTAGTGAAAAGAACGAGTATTGAAAATAACATAGAGTTCTAAGCCATTTCCAGAGCCCTTGTAAACAACGTACATGTCCCAAATATAGCTTTAGAGGCTTTACCACTTTGGGACAACATAAAATAGGCTGGTGATAAGAAGAAGTGGCGGAAGAAATTCAGTCACCATTGTCAGCATTAAGTTCATTTTTTAATAACTAATGATTTTAATATACTCGTATATTAGGTATTCAATCTTACTATCTAATAAGCATTATGCCTTATGATATAATCAAACTTCCAAGTAACTATACCAACATATCGTAAACCAGTACAGCTCTTTTCCGGCATATCATTGAAATTCCTTTTTATGTCTTTGAGACTTGACACCATAACGTTCCGTCTTTATGCTTATCACGTGAGAGGCCTATCACTCTCCCTCCCCCCTCTTCAATGGGGGTCATAACTGTACCCGCGGACACGGAGACAATTCAATAACCGTTGAGCAAAGGGACTTATCGATAGTTTTATCGGTAAGTTATCGATTCAGTGTTCATTGTCAAAGAATACGAATAGTGATGTGTCTATTGAGAAGACAATACCGAACACGAAATAGAGATGAATGAAACAAATGAAAATCTATTTAAATATTGCTAATGAATGTCGTAATTATTCTAATTTAACTGGATACTGTTCTCTGCACTAAATCAAACGACAATTAATTCACTGTATAGGTGGCAGTGGAATTCATAGTACTTAGTTAATTACCAAAATGAATGCAGCTAGTATTAAGAAAGAAGAATTATGAATTCTGCCGTCAGTTAAGCATGAACCTTCAAGCGTTGTAATAGTAATAGTATGTAATATTCAAGACCATGTCTCTGTAAAGGCACTATTTTAGCTTTACCTATCTCAATAACAAGCTCTACCTTTATTTTGAGGGACAGATAATTGAACTTTCAATTAACTCTTGAGCATTATCACCAAAACTGGGCGTGCTTATGAAGGCAATTTGCCAGCGCCAAAGCTATTAAAGCTCTTATACACAAAGTAAGAGAGTTTAAATTTGAATAGGACAGTGTATATGCGGGCTGCGACAGGTGGGGAGTATTCCTGGCAGCTTCATTTTATGTCCTCGACAAAGTACACGTCGGGACAAATCACGTACGTTGCGATACGTAACGAGGTTTGCTTTTGTACAGTCGACAGCACAGACTGTACATTCTTGTAGTAAAACAACCTCTATTACAACGAGATAAGACGCCTGTTTAGCTTGATATGCTGTCGTCATTCGTCGCCCTAAATGATGTAGGTACTCGTTCGTTGACTTTGAGTACATCGTGTAAACTCGCTGCTTGCCAAAACTGGGAATGGAATTCGTTAAAGTTTATCTACGCTATAATTTTCATTTTGTTTCTTTTTGCAATGATTACAATAGGGGCTATAATTATAAAGATTTTACGGAAAAACTGAAACGAAAGAGAGCTGTTAGAACTTACTTTTGCTCGAGTTAACTGAGACATCTAATTCTTTGATTTTTTCTTTTGCTCTATTCCTGCATTGAAAAGGCATTATACCTACTCTTTTTAATTTTTGATTCGTAAATATGAGCAAAACATATTATTGTAACTACAAGTTTAATTTATTTTCCTGAACATATTGGACTACTGAAAAATAGTGATTGATTACTTTTCCTGCGCCTAAACTACAAAGTCAATTTAAAACAGACAACAATATAATCAAACTTGGCAAAAACAAAACCCGAAGAAAGACGGACGGGGAGAAGTGTTATTGCAGTTTGAACAAAATAATAGAAGTTAGGAGTCTTGGGAGGAAGTTTTTCCCGTATTTTAGGGTAACGCCACCCTTTTCAGTCATTATTGGAACTCCGCTCATATCAAATACGGTTCATTAGACCGAAGCACCGAACCTCAGCGATTTCACCTAAAGGCTTATTTTTATCGGGGAATGGAAGTATTGGCGCGTTTAACATGGTTTTTCAATTGAGTTTATAGATCGTATGAGGGTTGATTTGCCTTTGATTCTTTGTGTAGAAGACGGAAAACTATGATAAAGAACAGACACCAATTAGTCTTAAATAGGCACTGCCATCGTGGGGAAATACTAATTTAAAAAACCTTTATATTTAAAGCCTACCTAGATCTTTTGTGTAACTTGTGGTTGTGGAGCTGTAACGCAATCAGTACAAACAGTAATTATATTATTGGAGTGGTCCTAACGAAATATTCACAGAATAAACTTAACAAAGTTATCGAGTATACGAGCATTCCCTAGTATTAATAAACATAGTAGGTAGTATGGTACGTAGTATTTACCTTTTACTCCGAAGTTCGGTAGAAGCTCATTTAGTTTTAATTAATTTTGGCTCGTGGTTTCAGCTCTCGCTAGTTTGCTCGGAGCTTTCCAACAATTTAAGTTATATCTCATTTCGTTCTGTTTTGTAATAATGTTACAAGAATTTTCGAAATGCGAAATAATTGTACCTAGTTTGCTTTGGGTGGATAATGGTGAAACTGAATATAAGATTTTAGGAGGAATTCCTTCAGCTGGAATTAAAAAGTTGAATTATTGAAATTTAGGCCTGAATGTAGGGTGATTGCTATAGTAATTAGCCTATACATAGTTATTGGCATATTGGATTGTTTATAAGAGACACAAATATTTACTACATTGGACTGCGAATTGCTCAGAAAAAATATTTGTCTCTTTTCCTCTCTTAATAACTTCCATTAGGCTTGTTTCTTTTCATTTTAGGCAAGTTGGCCAATAAGTAACTACCTATGTATTAGCTACCTAATTACTATAGCGATCACCCTATTTCGTTTTCATTTCTGCCAGTTTCACATTTGTTCCGGTTCCAAAAGACGCATTTTATTATCAGTTGGAGATACCATGGAGTAGGTAGAAAGTATAGAGCTATGAGAACTCTAGAAAGAAAAAGCCTTTTTTTGCCCTAAATCATGTTTTTCATGGTTAACCGCCGTGAAAAATATTTTTACAATCTGTGTACTTAAGAACTAAAATCTTTATAGATTTTTTGACGCACTCGCTAGTGAGCAGCACACCTAACGTAAACTCATGGTAAGCACTGAAGTCGATTTGTACCCTCCTCCGATCGCCTTGACTTTGCTCTGCTGTTTCCAAAGCAGGATCTGTTTATGCATACAGCGCCGCGGACATTGAGATTGAGACGGACATCTGTCGGTGCACTAGACCTTGGTCTAATCCATCGCATCCTCTCTATAAATATTTATGTTGACCGCACTAGGTTTATGTTATTACAGACGACGGCATGTCAAGATAAACACTGGTACCCGGTATCGGTATCTTATGCTGGTGTCATAGGTGTCATTTTGCTATAAAAATGTTAGTCTAATGTGCTGTCTGAACAGGGCGGCTTTGGTGACTGACAAGTCGAGTGGTTTTCGGAGGAATTATTTGGAAGCCTTTCGTTTTTCTTAAGTGCATCTTTCTTACCCAGAAGCATCATGTTTGATGATATTATTGAAGAAGATTTTCGAGATGAAGATGCAAGCGCTTTCTTTGACATGTTTTGTAGCCTTACGTGTAAAAATGTGCCAAATATCAAAACTAAAAGTTCAAACATTTTGACAAAAATACAAAATAGAAATACCTAGATGTTGAATATGCAAAAGGCATCTTTGCGTCGTCTTTTATTTCTCTTAGTAGTAAAATAGTACCGACCAGCCCAGCACAGCCTCGCCTTGTAGCCTCACCGAATGTAAACATTTTTTACCTTGTCTTCTTAGCCATAAGATTCAATTCGACAGCGTTTTATTTGCTGACCGTGCCATGGGCATGCAATTATGGGACGAGAAGTGGGACAAAAGAGTCTTGTCTCGAGTGAAAATAAAACTCGAGTCAGATGCGCGCGGCTCGGAGGCTCGGAGAATATTACGATATTCCATATTCAAATCTTGTAGCCTTAGAGCCAGGAAGGCAACTATCGGAACTATGCATTTAAAACTGAGTAAGAAAAAGCGTTTTTTACATTCTTTATTATAAAGTGCGGGCAAACCAAACACGGTTCACGTAATTTTGTCTATTTTAACAATATTACAATTAACATGAAGCCACAAAATCGAAGAAAATAGGGCGGGCAATCTTCTTGGCTTGAAAGTCTTGAGACCTAGAAAAAGTTTGTAGCCACCCCTCAATGTAACAAACAGCTTTTGTTCAATAAGGATTTAGGTCTTACTTGATACAATTTTTATAGGTAAATGTTTAAAGAACAGAGCTGTTTCTCCTATTAAAATAGCTTTAGTCAGTTTTATTTATTCTTGTATTAGATTACATTAATGTAGAGAACATATTCTGTAGTAAACCGTAAAAAGATTCTAAACATTCTCAAACGCTCTACAATTCGTAGACCCACATGAAAGCAGGAGACAAAGCTCCCAGAAACTGATTACAGATCAAATGGTAATGAACTCATTTCAAAGTGTAATGCACGCTGTCCCCTGGAGCGACACAACGCGGCAACGCGATGGAAATACTCAGCAACTTTCCCGTGACGTCTCTACAAAGGCTATCTTTTAGGGTAGGGTTGTTACAATGAGGGGCGAGAGAGCTATCGTTTTTATTTAACAGTTGGCACCACTGGCGACAGAACCTTACTCTACAGCGGCGCTAACTGATGAGGTCAATATGATATTTTTATAAGACAACTAGCTGACCCGGCGAACTTTGTTCCGCCTTAATGGCAATAAATAAGCAGACTTTTTTATTTCGAACGGGATAAAAAGTATCCTATGTCCTTCTCCTGGCTCTAAACTACCTCCCTGACAATTTTCAGCTAAATCGGTTCAGCCGTTCTTGAGTTATAAGTGGAGTAACTAACACGACTTTCTTTTATATATATGTATAGATACCACATACTCCTGAATCTGTATTGTTTCTAAGAAATGTTAACTATTCGTTTTTGTAAATACTTATTTTACATACATAAATATTAATATTTCAAAATTGTTTTTAAGTACAAATTAAAACAATATGCAAATAAATGTTAATGTACTCTTGAAAAAATAAACATCTACCTATAACATTAACAGATTAAACATAGCTGTTTTTCATTAGCAAGTAGACACGTTAGCGCTTTTTAATTTGTCGCACCCTTTTCGCTCCGGTATACGTGGATGTTATTATCAAATCAAATCAAATCAATAAAATTTATTTCAGACACAATACAGTCCATACAATAAGGAAAAATATTCAAAAGCCAAAACAGTCAGTCTTACATAATAAAAATAAATTAAAAATATTAATAAATTCCTGGCAACCCTACAGGGGAAATGGGATGCGAGCCGATCCCGGGAGAATCCCGGAAACGGGTGTCCGTCGCAGACATCGGGGCTGATTCAGTCGCCCGGATATACCGCGACAGCTATACCTCACCGTTTATCTTACCTTATTTTAGGGCCGCGCATGGGCGCAGTGCACGTCGACCCATTGGGATCTTTTGTGCTTCCCTATACCTTTATCCCCCCTCATCCGCAAAGATCCTATCCATATAGTGGATCAAGTGCTTGGGTGAGAAGGACCTATATTCTTCTGGTGTCGGATAAGCCGACCCCAGGAGACCCATTCTAGTTCTAGCTAGCGCGTCACATTCGCAGAGTAGGTGTTTCATGGACTCCGCATGTTCTCCACATGCTCGACAGCTGTCATCCGTAGTTAGGCCCATTTTGTGGAGCATGTGGTTTGCAGTGTAGTGTCCTGTTAGCGCACCCGTGATACCTCACCGTTTAGTTGACGCTGGAGTTTGTTACGGAACGTTATACTTTACGTGGTGGAAAATCTTTCGAAGATCGGGCTTTTGTCGTAGCCTGTCT
Organism: Ostrinia furnacalis; assembly: GCF_004193835.3. NCBI lineage: Eukaryota > Metazoa > Arthropoda > Insecta > Lepidoptera > Crambidae > Ostrinia > Ostrinia furnacalis. The sequence continues at coordinate 120,768 of NW_021136628.1, read as the reverse complement.
GGATTGGGGCATATTCTGTTGACACCTAATTACTTGCTATGTACCTACTCTATTTAATGTTAAACTTGTAAATGTAATGTATCTTGGCGACATTATTATAACAATAATAACTGGTAACACAAGCATATTTATTTAGCTTACCACTATAGGGGTTAAAGGGACTAATGCCCGTTTTCACCATCAATCCCTAATTTTTAAGTGACCCCTATGAAAACAAAATGCCTGTTATGTGTTCCCATAGGGGTCACTTAAAAAATAGGGATTGATGGTGAAAACGGGCATAAGAATAATTTGTATTTACAAATTACTGATACTAATTAAAGAACTATTTAAGGTGATCAAAAATATTTCCGTCTCTACATTTTCAAGACAATATTTGTTAATGGTTGTAGAGATCGGTGTCAATATGTTTAGCGGTGATAACCGTACTTCCAATCCAGTTTTAGAGAGCGTTGACTTGTCCGGTACACATGTCGTCTATCTAATAATGATAAATAATTAAATTAGAACAAAATTAATAATATTTTTCCTTGAAGCAAAGCGCTCAGTCGGCCATCTTTGAAACATCTAAACCTATCATTACACCATCAAAATTACAGAAAAATTATCCATAATAGCTGCGTCCAAAACAAATATGTCGTAACTGCATAGAACACCCTTGAACTGACATCTGCAGTCGAATAATGATTAAAAGTAAGGTCGTTCGCCTCGTAAATGCATTCGCAATGATCGTTTGCTGAGAGTAAGAGCCCTTGCACACTTGTTACTTTGACTCGTTATCAGTGCAGTGAATTCGTCTGGTCTTGAGGACACTTTAGTTTGGTAACGACAGCGCAAACGTTTTGCTGTCGCTAAGATGACTACTCGACTAGATGCTACAAATTGTTGGCAGATTTTAAAACACTACGCCACATTACATGTAAAAAATTGGTCATCACGTCAAAAAGAAACAGACTTTTCGCAGAATGTCCTGTTTTGAACGCTCTACTGAACTCTTCTGGAGAGTGGCTGTTATCTTTTTATTGGTAACACAATCCTCCTTGCTTTCACAAAAGGAAGCATCCTTCACAAGCAAACTCCCTTGAACAAGCACGAGATTTTACAAAAACCAGGTATTTGTTTTGTCAAGAGTAAAATTCCTTCAATTGTTTTTAATGTCTTTTATATTACAAACAGTTGAGAATCAGTTAGAAACTACACCAGTTTTCTTTCATTACTAGTTCTTCCTCTATTTGTGTACAGTCTGCGTCAAATAGTTCGTGACACCCAAAGTTGCGACACGTCTTAGTGCAAGTTACAATTGAAATAAGGTTGTATTGTCAACTTTTTGGCCACGAGTGTCACGCTACTATTTGACGCTGACTATACAGTGTCTAGTGTATAAGGGTCATAAAAGACCCCCAGATGCAATTAGTCGAGCTCTTCATTAGCTCACTCACGATGATATCTCGTCACGTCGCGTTTAGGGTTCCGCAACCAAAGCCGCGGTTACTTAATTTCCTCTTCTGTGACAACTTCTTTGTCTGCAATATCTAATAGCGTAATCTCTATCTGTAGCGTAATAGCGTCTTTTATTTTGTTGCTAGATTGTTTTGTGAAATTTCCTTTTTTTAGTATTATAAAGAGTTTTTTAATATTTCCATCATTAAGTTCAACCATCACTAGATTCAAAAGTTGAAAATGAAAATAATGACTTCAACCAATTTCTTGAATCGAGTTTTTAAATAAGTACCATTTTTTATCATATTGTGAAGATTTATTAGGACTAAATCATAAAAAACTGTAAGTCACAAACAGCTAAAGACAATGTCTTGATATGTAAAGAAAAAACAATCCTTCATTGATTTTTATTCACCTCATCACTTCCCTTAGACAAAAAGTCTATAAGATTTTATCAGATCGATAACGAATGTCACATGTGTGGAATCACTGTTATTATCGTTGATGCCCGCTGCTCGGCTACTATCGCCTCTCTATGGGCAATTAACGGGTCAGTAACATTAACATGAACGCAGTAACCAGTGGGGACGCGTTGGAGTGCATTAGGGCACATGCTTTGGGTCCGAATCGATAAGTATGTGATATGTTTTGTAGCATCGTTGTCGGGTTATCATGAACTTACAAGCTTTTATTGAATCAGAAAACCGTAAGTGACACTTCAGTTCGATATCCAATATCGATTTCAAGACACTGAATGGCCCACGGAATGACCCATGCAGATTTCCGTAATGTGGATTTAAATATCTAACTCAAATCTAGATTAAACAAAAACGATACAGAAACACTGAGAAGTAAGTGCTCGACTGGTTAATCTTACTATGAAAAGTAACCCGTGGGGGTACATGTTACTGTATTCTTGGTTAAAACTAAAGAATTCTAGGGTGTTTTACCTACTGATCTAATGACTCGAAAAGAAAACAGCGACCATGACTTGACGTGTTGATTGACATTGATTTGTCCTTTGAAGGCTACAAAGAACTCTTATTGGGCAGTTAAAATTAGCGTCTCTTAAGTGATAAAATTACCTATTGCGTATTTCTGTTGAGCACTATTTGCCGTATCATCACTTTTTTATACTTATTACAGTACTGAAATTGTGTTGTACAGTCACGTCAAGTTAGCTGTTTTGTGCTGTTTTGTTTTACCCTATGCCATTGGAAATAAAAACTATTTTATCACATTTTACGATGTTGCGCTAATGAAGGCATCGCATGCGCTTCTTCAATTAACGCGAGTCGCATACAGACAGCGAATTAGTTTTAACGAATATATTGTGTTTCATGTTAGTTAGATGTATGCAGCTGATGTTTCATTGCTATTTTGAAACCATTTTAATTTATCAGTGCTTATGTGCAGTTAATTGTTTTTTGCAGTAACTTAACCACTACCTACTTTATTTTCTTTGTTACAAATAGTTGCTAGTTTAGACTCTAAGCTAAAAGGAAAATTGTTGCTAAGGTAGAAATCAATTTACATAATTTTTTCGATTCCATTTCACTTGACTTGGTACAAAAACGATTGTAGCCCCTAACGCAGATACCAAAGTAGCTTCGCTTTCGTTGGCACCTTTCTCTTGTTTCCAATATGCGGTCGTGGTTTTTGTCTCTACGTTTTGTTGACGCTTGTGCGGTTTCAATTGTTTTGTTTGTTATCTGTGGACACGATGGTCTTTAAAAAAGAACTTTTTTTTTCAAGTTCAATCTTTTCAATGTCCTACGTGATCTAGACACTTATTTTTTCTGCATGTAAATGGCAACCCTGCATGTTTACGTCATGTGACGGCTACCATCAGTCATTATGTTGTCATGACCTTGTTCATGCTCGAATTGTAGTGACAGGAAATTCATTTGCGTTAAAATGTGTAGAGTACGTTAGATACGCCATTGATACGAGGCAGATGGCCGAGCTAAATACTTCAATGGGGCATCCAAGACTTTTTTCCTTCAGGGTGGCACTACTGCAGAATTTTCTATTAAAATAAAACCTGCATGTTTTATTTCTTTGGCTGTTTACGTCAAATAGGCTGCATAATTTAAGGCCTTTGCAGGTTCGCTGAAAAAAAACTTAAATCCAATTATCAAAACAAATGAAGGTGTTTTGCCGGTTTGAATTTTCTTTGAAATCTCACGCGGATAATCCGAATCCCAAATTAATAATGGCGGTCGAAGTTCGGATATTCCTGCGGGAAAACCGAGCTGTCTCGCCTCTAATGAATTAAGTCAGAACCGGATACTTTGAGAATTTGGTTGAAAATCTATTTTCTCAAACAAAACAAGCTTTGTACAGATGGAAAATACAAATTGTGATTGTTCATTTATAGAGGGCATTACATTGCAAATTAAAGTTATTCCTTTAAACCGATATAATAATAATGTAAACCAAAACATGTCTTTAACAATGATAAATATGTTGATAAAGCTAAAACCGAAAATGTCAGGATGACATGATCCATTACGGAGAAATCCGTGACTGTGTTTGCATAGTGAGAAAGAGTCGACTTCGCTATTGTTTTATATGGGCTCAATGAGGCAACCGCATCACAGTAGGTAACCTGATTAAATCATTATCTAAATAATTATATAAATGACTTGCTTATAATGATGATCGTTGAGGATCCAATGACAGTTAACTTTCCCCCGGGAAAAATTTACCTTCATTGGTTGAGCTTTTTTGGCGGTCAAGCTGTAGATCCTGGCTACACAGGAGTTGCAGCGGTGGGAACGAGAGGTGGGAATAGGTAGAGTTCACTTTAACATTTATGATACTTGATTAGGATTAGATCAGGTTACGCTAGATGAAATGCTATAAAAATTGTTTTATAATGCTCATCACATCTTTATGTTCTTCATAACTCGAGATAATCCTTTGAACCTAAATCTGAAGCTTTAGTTAAACAGTACTCTTACTAAAGTACGAGTAACACTAATTCTATCATAATGTGTTCATAAACAGTATCTAAAATAATTTATCATACTAAGGTTCATAAGATCATCCTTATTTGGGTGGCTAATGTGTACTAACTTCAGCACATAAAGCATCACTGTGGTATCTATGTTAGTCACAAAAGGTGCATTTTACAACCAAAATGTGTCTAAGAGGTGCTGTATAAACTGTACAATTTGCATTCGCAGAATGCGCTCGTGCACGTGCATATAAAAGGCTGCTCGCTCCATCATAATAAACTACTAAACAACATCCATATTAGTTAGGCATGCCATTTGGAGAGAATATTAATTGAACAGTGCTATTGACGTCCTTGGTCACGAAAATTCAATTAGCCAACCCACAGGTTTAATAATCATTTTGGACTATGTTTGTGTTGGCGATTAAATGATCTTAATATTATGTTATACCAATATTTATAGCTTCATCTAGCAACTAGATTAGATATAACTAGAATAATTGTTCTCTCGTAAATAGACAATTTGCCATGACTACTTGGCAGACGGTGTTTTTAGTAATGAATATTGATAACTTCAATTTTGTAACTTATGCCTGAACTTGGCCTTCACTGGTTGGGTTTTGTTGGCGGTCAACTGTAGTTCCTGCAATTAACTCAAAATTACTAGCTACTTAAAGCAATTTTCTAACTGTGGGTTCTTAAATCAAATGTTGCAAGATTTGTAAGACTCTTTATTGATTTGATTTTTAAGCTGAGTAAATCCAAATGTATTGGCACAATGATGCATTCAAATCAAATCAAATCATTTATTTGCATTATTACATGTATTCAATAATGAAAATAGTAAATTAGTAATGAAAAACCTTTTGACTTTCACTTGTTTTTCCGTTTTTTGGAAATAGTAAGTTTTTGCATTACCATTGGCAAATGCGCAAGCCGCGTGAGCCATAAAAAAGTTTTTGCATAGATTCATTTGTTAACAAATGAAGATCGCAACTCGCAATACAACTTCGCTACAATCTAAAGTCATTGCTGTGAAGAGGTAAACGATCTGAATTTAGGTGATTTAACAACCATAGCGTTGCGTACAGGTACAGCCTACTCAAGTTGTATTAAAACTAGTTGACTGATTTGGAGTTACGTTTTTGTTATTGTTTATGTAGTGGAACAAAAAGTTTGTGGGTCGTTATGTTAACATTTTAATAAGTGACTATGAAGACGCACCTTTTGTCTTGATAAGAAATTTTAGTATACCTACGAGTAAGTGGGGAATTTTGGTGAGATGATTAGGAAAAGTAAATATAAGATAGAGCTGTTGGATTATGAGTAATTAATAGAATTTCACAAAAATGTTCTGTATCACATTTAAATCGTCTATGTTATTTATTTAGTAAATTGTTCACCTATGTAAATATCTCTTATTTGTATAAATTGATCATTTCCTCTTTGTTACGCTTGTAAGTCAAAAACGAATCTGACTCATTAGAGCGTAACAAAAGCGACAGGTTGTATTGTCGACTTGTCTCCTTGGGTACTAGATTAATATTATTGTGCTCTACAGCGGTTGCAGCAGCGACTCTTGCAATATATTTTAGGAAATACAGCTCGGTAGGCAATAAACGTTCTTACCTATGTGTTGAAACCTGTTTGCTAGTAATATTCTAGATTCTATCCTAACGTTTTGTGACGGGACAACAATAAACACAATAGTACAAAGGTAGCTAATATAAGTAATGATTAGTACGAGTATCATTGCAGCGTAGGCCTAATATAGTCAAAGACGTGTATTACGACAAGGAATTCATATTATTCCCACGCGCCAAATACAATTCAGATGGGTGGTGCTCTTGTGAAGTAGATTTCACTGTAATCACTGTTAAGAACTAAAGTCACCGTCGTAATATTTATATTACTCATCACTGCGTCCTCAACGCACCCTGAAAAGTAAAATCATGAAATCGCACGCCCAGTCCGGTCAATTTACATAAATTGATCGGGCGTCGTTGTCGCGGCGAGGTGCGCTCGCGCAGTCGCGCGCCCAACCGACAAACTGATACACGTTCCACCGCAATGCTTAATTACATCCTCGCTTCTCGCAATTGCACGACAATTTAACACTTTTACAACACCAATTGGTTTTATAAACTGGCCAGTTGATGACGCGCTGGCCGACGCGCGCGCAACGGAGTCCTGTGCGGTTATAACATAACCGATGTTATAGTGATCTCTTAAGTGCAACTTCTAGTCAACCATGCGTCAGAGGTATCAGCTGAAACAGAGACCGTACGTATCATTGATAAGCTTAGAGTTAGACCGTAGCAAAGCGACAAAGACAATGGATAGAAAGTACGCTTGGACGTCAATTTTGAACGCTTTAGTTACTTGAAACAATGGCATTTATCGGGCAGATCAGTGGTTGATTGATAACATCTATTTATAGGGAACTGTGGTGCTTTCAAGAGCGATCGTTATCGTGTTATGATATCGTCTTGGAAAAATGTTAATGAAAATTTCAACAAGGTTTCATTCAAAGGCAAGGGGAGATTTGTGGTGATTCTATTTTGGATGAGTCTTAATATAAAAATTCTTCGTAGCGATACTATGAATGAAAAAGTCAATTACCTTTCCTTGTAATCGTTTGTTTGATCAATTGCTGCGTGTTCTTTAATAATAATATCTTTATTTTCGTAGGCTCCGCAAGTATTTTTAAGCCAGTCAGTGGTTCTCAGGTCAACTCTCCCTTTTTCGGTTGAACCTAACATCTGACAAAGCATCATTATGTAACCCATACATGGAGGTTGAATTTTATTTTAAAAGTCATTAAACGGAATGACTGCATTCTGTTGGGAGATAATAAAATTACCTATGACAGGAAAGTAAACGATTTTTTAATCACTTTTTTACTCATTCATGGTTTAGTTTTTGTTTTTTTTTATTATTGAAAACGTTTAACATTTTTGGCGAACAGCGACTTTTGAGTTTAGATAATATACCTAATTCATTAGCTCATATCTTACAGGTGATGTTAAACAGATAATCTACTCATACAGATGTATCATGCTTAAAATATTTGTTTGTATAGGTGTCTCATATTTCACGAGGAAGACGGAACATAATAATACAGGGTGTAATGAACATGTTGGCATGTAGTTAGGTCCATATTATAAAACGATGCTCAATATCAATACTCAATTCATGTACATACTCAGGTAGATTCGAGATTTATTTTTATCTCAATTTCAGGCTTGAATGAAATCTTGAACTTGATAAAAGTTACGAAGGTCATTTTAGAATACATACCATCCTATCTTGTGTGTACCATCATAAACTGCATCTTACTTAACTGATGTCCGGTGCGATTGCAGTCAAATACCTGCCTTGTTCTGCATAAAAAATACGGTTTCACTATGCAGTCTATAAAATTTCATAATATCAACTCATCAACCTCAATAATAATAAATTGTACAGCTAATTACTTAACCAGTCTCTGTTTAACTAAGAACAAATACAGTCAAATCTATTTTAATTTGTGCTCATTGTGGAAAAACTTGGGGGAGGCCTTTGTCCAGCAGTGGACGTCATTTGGCTGAAACAACAACTATTTTAATTTCTTTTATTTATTGCTTATTAATTTAACAATGAAGTTTGGTAGCCAGAACAGATATCTATCTAGTAAGCTAACGTTCAGTGATGCTTTTTGGCAATCTCATATACTATGTAGGTTTTTTCCATCATTAGGTAAGTACTTTTTAGATTATAGGTAGGTATTCCGTAAACAGTGGAAATTTCCTCTTGGCATGGACATGAGCCATCAATGTAACATTCAGTGAAGTTATAGCTAAAATATAATTCTGGTAAAATGGTGTATTATTATAATTAAGTATTTGATACTAATCGTAATAATATGTTATGGACAAATTGATCCTTAATTTCATAAATTATTTGTTAGTAGAGTACCTAAGTAATCTTTTTCTTTTAAATTAGGTAGGAGGGGCAACATTGACATTATGACGTGACTGGACGTACAAATCTGACGTCTCGCTGACGTTTGACCGTCACAAAATCACCTTCCGGTGCCTAATTCAGCCTTAAAAAATAATAGGTAAAACAATTATTTTTGCTGTACAGTTTCAGTCACCCGTAACTATGTGTCGGTCAAAACAAGTTCGCGTATGTTTTGCAACGCGAGTGGTTGTTTGGCGGAAACTCCGTCGCTACGTAAACTGTTGTCGTCGAACTCGACCCGCTTGGAGCGATGTCTGAATAATTTGTGACCGTTGTTCTCTTTGCTTTCAGGTAAGTTGCCTTCCCTTTTGCTGCTGATGAAGTAAGGTAAAATAGGGAAAATATACGTAGAGCGAGTTTAAAAGTTAAATTGGTATTGAAACCCTTAAGGATTCAATTCAAAGTAAATAGTACGTACTTATTTCAGATAAAATATTCATTCAAATCATTATACTACTGTATAGTACACTTAAGAGTAATGCTAGGGAGAAACAACGTTCCTAGGTACCAAGTCCACCAGGTTCACCTAGTTAGAAGTAGCTGGTGTCTACAAACTAATGTCTTGCCAGTGCTGTAAAGTTAATAAAACTTAACTCAATCATATGTTGCATTAAATCTGAAGATTAAAAATAAAGAACATTTACGAAGCAGATTTCGCAGCAGCTGACAGTGATTCTAGTATATTCAAAGTAACAACCATCCCAAAGAAATGTTTTAGGCATTATTCAAGGGAAAATGCCTGAAAGTAAATACGAAATATAAGCGAATATGCCAGTCGCGATCAGTCAATCAGAATATTAGATTTGTGCGTAAAGGCGTATGTTTGAAGAGGTAATGTGACTGTACGAGCTGAATAAGGCAATTTTCTTTGATAAAATGTATTTAGATAGACACTACAATAGACGTGAGTGATGATATAGTGTCAGAATGGATTTAATTAACAAACGATATTAATATGGACTAACGCAATAAGATATATTTCACGCACACATGGACGTCTACGAAAACTAATATATTTTGTTTTTGTGAAAAATCGGCCTGAAAAACATATTTCCATAGAGGTGCAAACAGCTGGTAACTATTGTACATGTTGATGACAAACCTTGAAAAAGATTCAGTGCATTGTAATGGCGACAATACAACAGATCCTACACTGGCTGGGTGTGTTTTCATTACAATTTGTAGGCCATTACGGAGATAAGAATAAAAAAACCTCAAATCATTTACTTTTAAACTAAGATTTAGTTCGGAACTGGCAGTAGAAAAAAAAAGAAAAAGAAAAAAGAGTGAAAATTACTTTTTTTATTTTGCATAAAAGCAATATTTAAAGACCCAAAACACAATGTGTTTAATTTGATTTTGAACGTCGCTGCGTAGCTTTGATGAAATTTAAATAGACAAAAGAATTTCTTAGTATCAATTAGAAGGGCTTTTCAACTAAATTACGTATTCATTAATAATCCGCTGCTTAACTTCTGCTACAAGAGTAAAGCTTAATATAAAACTTTTAATGAGAACATTTTATAACAATGAATGGATTTCGTCCTATTTCGTCCCATTTTTGAACGCTTGCAGATTTACTTACTTATTTAATTAGTAAATCTGATGAAATTTTATGTTTGACTAGCGGCCGCCCGCGACTTCGTACGCGTGGATCCCGTTTTACCCCCTTCATCTATCTTACGCGGTTTAGATTTTTTCATACAAATTTTTTTCCCGGTAACTCCCGTTGCCGTGGGAATTTTGCAATATCCTGTTGTAACTAAGCTTTAAGTTTACTAAGGTACCTGCATGCCAAATTTCAAGCGTCTATATTACGCGGTTTAGATTTTTTCATACAAATGTTTTTTCCCGCTAACTCTCGTTCCCGTGGGAATTTTGCAATATCCTGTTGTAACTAAGCTTTAAGTTTACTAAGATACCTGCATGCCAAATTTCAAGCGTCTATCTTACGCGGTTTAGATTTTTTTATACAAATGTTTTTTCCCGCTAACTCCCGTTCCAATGGGAATTTTGTAATATCCTGTTGTAACTAAGCTTTTAGTTTATTAAGGTACCTGCATGCCAAATTTCAAGCGTCTAATTTAATCGGTTTAGATTTTTCATACAAAAAGATTTTCCCACTAATTCCCGCTCCCGTGGGAATTCTTAAGTATCCTATAACCTGCCCAAGAGTATGAAGAATAATTGTACCAAGTTTCGTTAAAATCCATCGAGTAGTTTTTGTTTCTATAAGGAACATACAGACAGACAGACAGACAGACAGACAGACAAAAATTTAACTGATTGCATTTTTGGCATCAGTATCGATCACTAATCACCCCCTGATAGTTATTTTGAAAATATATTTCATGTACAGAATTGACCTCTCTACAGATTTATTATAAGTATAGATGGCCATTAATACGCCTCTAATTGATTAATGAATAAGTACATAACTATTTGAATAAAATATTTATTTATTACATTACGATATTTATGTGGCAACAACGGTGAACAGACTTTAAATCTTTTTGCGAATTAGTATTAAAAAGGGAATTTAATGTAATTTCAAGTAATTAGTAAATATTTATAAATGTGAACAAATGCGCTGATCATTAACGATCAATTAAGTAAAAGAAACAAACAAAAGGTGGTAACAGATTGCATAGGGAAGCGTTACATGACTTTGATTGAANGACTTTGATTTCCTCGCCTCATCCACTGAATCAGCCAATTATAATCGTGAACTTCAATTAATCCAAACGAAGCCCGTTTATAATCAGTTTTTCCTCACGTCATTCAGTTCATAATTTATGACTAATTCGTTATTATCACTATCCTGTGAGCCTTGTTGAGTGAAGTAATTGAATATCCTGCTTTGGCTCTCCCTGTTTTGTTGTTTCCTTGATTACAGGATATTTAGTAATTGGTTGTGCCTTCACTTTGTACTTATTCGATAATTAATTTTTTTCTAAGATGAGGTAGGTAAATTGATGGAAAGCGAAATGTTAAAGTAAAATCAACAAGATTTTTCGATCCATAACTTAGAAAACTTTATATTTCGTACCTTATGTATGAGAAGTACTTTTTTTTGGGGCAAAGAAATCTCAATGGTGGTTTCGTTTTCAGCAAAAAATATTTATAACATTTTCTTTTTCAAAAACCATTTTCTTACACTTATCTTTAAAAAAATGCACAGACCTAAAATATCATCCTTAATGTTTTATGAAAATAATATTTATGTAAGTAGTCAGCGCAAAGGGCAAGTGTCGCCGCGTTAAAATAATCTGTTTAAGGAAGCGTAGGCGCGCGCGCAGCCCACGGGAATGCGGAACGGTGACTCGGCCAATCAAGTAAAAGGCGATCTCGGCGCGTTCCCTTCGGCAACATTTTAATTATTACCTATGCAAATTACGCAAAGGGCTACTTTGTAGGAACGCACGGTCGCGTGAGCATCATAAAGTATAAATTCAACCTCCGACTTTTTAACAAACGATTGCATTAATTTATTGTAATCAGTTGCAATTTCTTCATTTATGTAAAATACAGTAGCTAAAATAAAAAATAAAAATCATTTATCTTCAGACAAAAGCAGTCCATAGTTTGGCTAGTAAAAGTAATACATCATTCCGTTAAAATTATCGTGTCTTCCTAATGGTTTTTGGACTAATTATGAAATGAAACAATACCATACCACAACCATACATAACACTCCGAGATAAGGCACTTGTGGTTTACAAACAAGCAGATTTTCCTCGATAAAACATCGCGTAACGAATAATAGAAAAGTAGGCCGGGCACACACAAAACATTAAATTTTAATTGCTTTCCGACTCGTACGCCAAATATGTCTTGTTCTACGTCAAAACTTAGATACAAAGTTCGGTCAGTTCCATTACAACGAAGTATAACTGGTTCGGAATAAAATCAGACGTAGGAAATTGGGCGTGAAAGGCGAAGCCACGTTTTGGTGCACGACTCCGGCAAAACTAGACTGCTATTGCCAAATATCGGCATAGTTTTGGTGATTGATAGATGGGTTTCCGAAAAAATATGCACGCGATTTTAAATTGCCAATTAGCACGTGGAGTGCTGAAAACTTTTCCGCGATTTGCGTCAACTAGGTATTTAAATATTTACTTATAGTTTTGGCTGGCTTTGGCGTGCGTATGGTTGGAATGTCGCTCATACTATGACGATATCGCTATTGTAAATAGGTATTAGCAATTTTCATCAATTTGTCACCAATTTTAATAAACTTATTATGTTTTGTGACGATGAAAAAGTAATTTCCTGCTATGAAAATATTATATATTCTGAGTCTGACATGGCTTATACTCGTATTTAATTAAAATTAAGGCATTAATTAATTTAATACAGTAAGCCCAGCTAACTAACGTTTCCCGTGTTTGTCGTATCTCCAACCACTGTGTGATTTATTCAAAGAGTTACCTCACCTCTTCCATTTTCAATGTGGTATTATTGCGAAATAAAGTAAATAATGTTTGTATTAAAGTATCTGTATAATTTATTTTGTTTTGTTACATTTCGCGGTAGATTTATAGGTTCGTAATTGTATTTACAGCTTCATAATTCATTTGTTGATTATATTTGAAGCTGTCACTACAAATAAACGCAAAGTTACATGAGCATACAATGTAATTTGATTAATGTTTAATTTTCACTTACATTGCGTATTGTTAATAACTTACAATTAAAACAAATAATAAAATCCCAGATTCTTGTATTTTAAATGAATTATTCGCAATGTTATTTATTACACTAGCTCGTAGAGTCATAATACAATTTTATTCGTTAGAGTGCTTATCCATTTGTATATCCCACATATCCGTATTATAACTTTTGAAACAGGCGTGTATTTTTGTCTTGTAACAATCTTAGCTAGGTACTAACGTATTGAAAGATGAAAACAAAACACATCTCAAAAATGCATTGAGCGTTTGGCATGCAATACAATATGGCCCAAATATGGCCAAAATAACTATCAATAAGTTAGATTAAGTTCATACGAGTGAAATAAGTCCCTCTGTTTAATGGAGTAAAGATTAAAGCGTCCGCATCAAATGTCTTGAACTATTCGATTGAATATCGATAACATCGATAGAATGCTACTCGGTAATCGGATTCCCAGAATTCTCGGTGTTAAAAACAATCGGTGATTTCAAGGTAATCGGGCGGCAGGAAGAATGCAGCTGCAGTTCGCCTTGTAGGACCTTGTACTACTCGTTTGTGGATTCGATTGTGTTAGGTATTTGCGATGTTGATTAATCGATACCTGCTAAATGTATCGTGTAATCGCCGAATATTATTGAGAATTAGTAGACGTATTTTGTTCTTGTAAAATTAGTCAGAATCGTTAACTTAGCTGGTCATTTAGTGTCAGAAAAGTTACGTACTGTAAGTAATGTACAGAACATTTATTAAAAAAGACAGAGTCGAAGAAAATTAAAATAATATTTTTTTTTCGAACAAATTATAAAACTTACCTACTAACTTATTAACTTAAAATACAAGAAATGCTTTAACAAATACATACGTACCTAATCACTATCAAACAATAGCTTTTCTACAGACAACTGCAATCAAGTGACATCTTATCATGTGCTTTTGCAACAAAAAAGCTCTCTGTTAAGCTGACGGCTGTACACAGCATCCTAATGTGATCAGGCACTTGTCTGGGTGTGGCAAGCGTCTTGGCGAACTAACGTATTAAATTAACTAAATACAAGAAAAGCTTTCACAAATATGTAATCACCTATCTACCTACAGTTTTTCTGCAGACAACTGAAATCAACTAATCAAAGTGACATCTTATGTGTGTTTTTGTAACAAAAAAGCTCTCTGATATTATGATGACTGTACGCAGCATCCTAACGTGGTCAGATACTGGGTGTGGCCCGAAGCGATCGTCTTGGCCAATTCCTGGACATCGAAAGGTCAGAAGGTACCCGCGGCACAATCGCGGCGATGATTTGCTCCATTAGGGCGTATCCACATTGACTTGTTCTATTGTTATCTGAGAATTTCTATCGCAATCTTTTTTAATAAAAAAAGTCCATACATAAATGAAAATATTTAATTGGACGATAATTTATCTAATATAATGCCAGTGGAGATAGTTATGTACCTATTTTTAAACGACAACATTCGAGAGTATCAGAGTAACATCTCTAATTACCTAATTATGCATGTAATACCTATTCCATGCCCGGAATCCCAGGATTTGATTTACCTATCAGCAATATCAGCATCTATGTTTTGGCTAGTAGAAATTCTAACAAGAAGGTCGCATTTTGAGTCCAATCATCTGTGTCTTACCCTTATGAACAAAAAGAGCCTGAATCTCTGCAAACAATTTGTAAACAGCGCAACAAAAGATTAATCAGTTTATCACTATGAATGCAGCCTAATAATGTTGTATTGAGCGCTTGCGCAGCCACGCATCTGTTGCGGCGATACGCAGATACTTAACCCTTAGTGAAATTATTGCAAATTCGCCTGTCAGCTTCTTGAATAATGGTAGTTAGATATTATGCCACTTTGGATGTTTTTCGCTTGCTTTTGAGATGTAATTTTTATCTTCGATTACTGATTGAAATGTAATTTTTTACGTAGGTCAAACATTTTTAATTTTCCTTTTGGATGTAACATACATTTTAGAGAGCGGACGAGGCAGTCATGTTCTTTTCGATGATTTAACATTAATAAAATATGCATATAAATCAATTGTTCGTCTAACGATGACCTGTCTATTTCTGTGGAGAAAATAAGAGAAAGTGCATAAGCTATTATGCATAGATCTGTGTACAGTCAACTGCACAAATATAAAGTAAATAATATATTCTGATAAATTAAAATCTAAGTTAAATGAGTGTTAAACTTAAGCTGATGCGTTTTATACTACTTTTACCTGTATGTATAATGCGATTGCGTCCCTACCCAGGTTTATGTAGGGACTTAAAATGCTTTAGTTTTGCCTTTATGCGTGAAATCACGTCTTGAGGCATTTCGTGATGATCGTTAAAGCGAATAAGTCGTTATTATGATAACTTAAAAAGCTTCAATAATTGAGCATATTAAATCAAAGCTTTTACGCATAAGGTGAATAAGTAGCGTCTTGTTTTTCTGAAATGTTTTCTAGCGAAATCAGCTTGTTTAAAAGGATTAAAAATGTATCAAAGAACGCATTTTTGGAGAAAGTAAATAGATTCACAAGGAAAATTAACACTCCTGGTGAAAAAATCATAAATAGTCATCAACTTATGGAAAAAAACTCAATAATCTCACTTCATGATTCACCAGCGTTCTCATACAGGTTTAATTGAAGTAAGTAAAACTCGTGACGCAGGTACCTACTGAACAAATTCATCTTAAACTTCAGGACTACAAACGTCAAAACATTTACGAGTACACGTAGCATCATAGTACGCAATAAAATGCTTTACAGCGATGCAATTAGGGACATGTTCAAGCATCCCCAGGGCTAGGGTTCCCAACCCTCCCGGATTGACCGGGAGACTCCGGAAATAATGGTTAACCTCCCGACCTCCCGGAGAGCAATATTTTCTCCGGTATTTCTAAAAATTAAATGCATCCATTGCTGCTCGTACTTGTTTATAAATTTTATCTTTAAAAGAACCAATCACATGGACCAGCATTAATAAACTTCAGGAATTATTAAATATTGACATAGATAGTGACAAATTGTACAATGAGGTTGGACTTTTGCGTGAGGTGCAACCACATCTTATTGAAGAAAATCGAGTGGATTTACGCTGGGTTGACTTCTTTACGAAATCGAAAGACAGAAATCCCTGTCCTGAATTTAAAAAAATGGTCACGTTTGTTCTTTCCATTCCTGTCTCTATTAANTTGGAGGATTTTCCCATTTCTGTTTAGGGCTTTTAGTAAAACAATTAGGTAACTGATTGTTCACGGATAGATTAACTTTGTATTAGTATAGTAAATATGTTTTTTGATAGATTGACTTTGTATTAGTTCTTGTAGAAAGTTTATCATCTTGCTTTTATTTGTATAAATTTGTGAATACCTACTAGTAATGCTACGAGTAAATTTTGAAATAAAAAGTACCTACATATAGTGTCGCCCTGGTCGTAGTATGACAAAAGCGTCTTCTAAGTCTTTTTCCGATAAAATCAGCTTTAAAAATGCAAAAGTTTCAAGACTGTTTACTTTTATAATGAAAACTGCATGCTCATTATGTATTCTATTGAAAAGCTCTGAGGTTGCTTTGAAAGTTGCGGCAATTTGCATTGCAAATGTTTTAATCTTAGAGAATAAGCAGATAAATACGAAAATTAAGAAGATTACACCCTGATTTGTAGTAAATAATAGTATGTATGTAATTTAATATGCTCAACAATGTACGAGAGTCTTTAATAGAAGTGATTCGTATTAACTAAGTATTAGCAATACCTTGCTAAAATAGATTTTAGATTATAATGATTTCTAGCTGCATTTGCCAGTATAACCCCGACCAACCACAATATTGTTGGGTAACAATGTACTGTCCGTAAGATTAATACAACACAACTTGCATATAGCTCATCTTCCATTACAGTACAAAATAGCTCGTATTGCAACTGAATAAAATACTGCAAGGTTTATCTTGATGTGCCTACGTATTAGAGGTCCATCTCGACAGACTCAATTATGGCCGACCTCTGATCCCCGCAACTGGTCATGTCCTGTTTTCGAAGCATTGATTGTTCTTACTTTATGTGAACTCAGTATTTATGGATGGAGCTTTAACTCGAAATTATAACTCTAGAGTAATTCACGATTGCGCTGTTTCGGCTAAAAACCAGTAAAGTACTGGTATCAGTTTCAAGGCAGACAGAAATCTATTTGGATTTGGCTAAATGATGTGTATCAAACGACTAAAACATAGTTAAATATTATGTAAGTAACAGTTACAACTTGATGTGTCATACACAGATTTAAAGGTTTTGAAACCTGAATGTAAATGGTCAAAACAAATTTCTATAAAATTAGACACCCGTGTGTAAGTGTTATTCATGAAAGGTTAAAGTTAATATATCGTTACAACTTATTAAACCTTTACCACAATTGTTATGCCTTATCTACTTGGGTTTTGTTTAAATAATTACAAGCTAGCCGTCCAAATTGCCTCCCCAATGGAGATGCGGCTTTGTGGCCGAGGGCAGGTTAAGAGTGCAAATTAAATTTCCAGCAGAATCAGCCTAGCTTATCTGAATTGCATGACTTCAGCTTTTCATGAATAATCTCCGGGCACTAGGGTCACTACAAATACAATTTACGGACGGACATAGTAGAGATTTAAAAGTACTAAAGGTTTTTGTTACGAAGTTCGAATATAACAAGAGATTTAAGAGTTTGTACATGTGCAATCGACAGCACATCCTAATATTATAAATGCCAAATTTTGGATGTCTGGATGTTTGTTACTCTTTCACGCAAAAACTACTGAACGGATTTTATTGAAACTTTACAGTTGGTATTATTGTTAATAACCCAGAATAACATTATGTGTAGGCTATAAATTATGACGATATGTGACAAACTAAATTTCACGTGGGTGAAGCCGCGGGCAAAAAACTAGTCTTACTAGACATTTTTGTTACAAAACGGCCTTTATCACAACTACATAATATGACATAGTGTTTACCTTTATGTGTCGTTGTCTGAACATCCCATATAACTCGGGTAACGGTATGTTTTCCGAACAAAATAAAAATAAATAAAATAGTAGTCAAATACTTGCTATGCATAAAAAAAACATATCTTGGGTAATTGTTGAGAAGTTCGGACATCACACTTTTTATAGTTATCTACCGAAAAACCGATGTAACATCTAAGAAGAAAAAATATGAACATCATCTGCAGGATAAAAGAAAATCTAAGGAGTTTCTCCTAACTCGACGCTATTCACAGACAGAACAAGCGTATATTTGACATATTTGTCGTAATTTCACGTTGAGATGCGCGGGACGGTTATTGCCGGCAATTTTCCTTTGTTTTCCCTTTTTAGCTTTCTCGTACTCGAACGTTTTGTAAGGGACTTTACACACCAGTTGCGATGCGATGATGCGCGGGCGCTTAAGAACTCGTTTGTAAAATTATTACTCAAACAGTTATACAATTTCGGTTGTTTTCGTCATAAATCGGTCCAAAAAAAGGGAAGTCTTACGTCTTTCCTTTTAATCTTTTGCCTTTCCTCCTACATCTGCCCCTGGAAAATTAGATCGTGCTCAATAGCAAAGATGATGTTGGATATTTTTATCTAGTATTTTTTTACTGGAATTTTGGGATTATCTGATCTTACTTTACCTGCTGAAGACGTGGAATCATCTTATGAATAAAATAATGTTTTATAATAACTATTATTTTGCTATGCTCTAAAAGCGGACACGGAATACAGAATCAACAAAATAACGTAATGCATATCAAAATATACGGCTTAGATCTTCGTGATCTATTTATTTACTATGTAAGTAACCTAGTAAGGTAGGTCGTTTCCCCCGGTTTCACTTTCGAGAGCTTTATCAGAGCGTTGCCATGGATACGGGTGACGGCCACTTTACGTAATTGGTCAATTATTACGGAGAGCCATAAGGCACACGTATTCGCTTTCCAATAACTAAGGGATATTATCAATACCAATATTATAAAGGTAAGATTATTAGTATTTAGTCAATAAGACGTTACTTAGGTTCTTTTATCTGTAAAGATTGGTACATCAAGTTTAACACAGCGTCTTCTGTAGTTTGTAGTTGTAGCCAGTGCTATCTAGCGATAAAATTGTTACCTAGGTAGTTTTATTTGCCGGTGACTGTACAATATCGTGCTTTGGAGAGAGCGCCAGGCAGTCTCTGAGTGTAGTAGTTTTCCATGGTAATGATGATATCGGGGTACGTAGATTAATAAAACGCTACTCGTAGATATAGGGCGTTTTCTAATAAAAATAATCTTCAACTACTCTATCTGATACAATATACTTACTTATCTTCTCTGTATTTTGAATTCAACACAACATACTTGTACTTTTTTTTTTTCAATTTAAAAAGGAAGAAAAGCCTTAGTCCTGGACAAACCCATTTAAGGGAAATCCTAGCGCCCACAAAGGGCTTTATGAAAATAAGAGAACACTGGTAGATAATGCAAACTATCTCAAAGTTGAATGACCACAATCTTGTTCAAGTTTGCCGACCTCGATATTTTGAAACCTATTATTAAAGTCACATTTTGGTACTTAATTATTATTTGTGGGAAACAAGAACGAAATTTATGTGTTTGGAGAATTTACACAAAGATACTTCAAAGGTTTCTCAATCAAAAGACAAGTTATAATAACGTAGATTTCTTGGATAAAGCAATAAATATTTATTAAATAACATGAGACATGATGAGAGATAATATTATTATGTTTTCCTTACTTAAATAAATCCTGCTTATGTAGTTATAGGATGAAAAGCTTTTACATTTTCTCTGACATTGAAAATTAACTTGCTAGCTTATTAATTGATACTTTGCATGAAAATTGCTTTTTCATTCCCTGAATAATCTAAACGATGTAAACAAGAAATAATAATCAAATAAAAATTAATTAATTTATTACTGAATCTCGAGTAAGCTGTAAAGCTTAATTGTCTAATTATGTTTCTAGAATCCTGTGGATTACCTAGAAAGTTAATGAAGTCCGATCGGCGGTCATTAACTGGTCAATAATAACTTTCTAGAGACCTCTTCTACCAGCTACTATTGAGGAAACTAATTATTTACTATGATTTTACGTCTTCTGTTTGCATTCATAGGTGAATACTTATCTATAGTGCATTCGCTTTAAGTATTACTTAAGCTTTAAGTATAAGTATTTTCTAATTTATGTAACGCCGTTTGACCGATTAAGTCATATTAAAGTTAGGCACGTTTTCACATTGATCAGTTAAAGTAAGTTCAGATGAATATGCATTAATGTTAATGGTTTTACATTTACCACAGTTTAAACGCCTTACACTGCTGATTAAATATTTTCATAATGCGAATGAACTAGTATTTTATCTAAATAAGCCTTAAAATAATCGTTCAAACAGTTAAATGACAAAAAGGTTTTCTTCAGGAAATATAATATATTATTGATATTTATTTACGATTTCGCTACAAGCTTCTGGTAAAGCTCAAAAGGTCGACTCTTTCATTCCTTTGAAGACGAAAATGATTTATCCAAAAAGGATGTTTGCCTCGAGCTTCAGTTGAAAAGGTTCCTCGGCTCGATCAGATCTTCCGTGTACATTTATTACATTACCGCTACATTGCGATGCTTTAAAAGCTCCTCTTTGCTAAAGGCAAATGAGCTTAAACATCATTTGGAGCACTTAAAACTTTATTCTTTTCTAGTTATTTACTAGCTGTGAAAGATATTTATTGAATAGTTAAAAAATAATTAAAATGTTGCTCTTAGAAGTCTTAGAATAGAACCCTCTTTCGACCATACAGGCAGGCACATTTTTAAGATGATAGCCAAAACTCATCTGCCACAACCATACTTGGTTCCTTTACTAGCGATATTCGTCGTAGAGTCGACAGCTTGTCTGACTCTATATTTAGAAAATCACACTTATTTTAACTGCTTAAGGTACATTTTTATCCACTTGATGTACCAAGTATGTCCAGTCATGCAGTCAGGGCGGTTTGCGTTCACCAGTTTCACTGTCAACGATACAACAGAAAGAAAGTGGTCACACTTGACTGAGCCCAAAGTTCGAGGTCAAATGTAACAATGGTATGTACGCATACATATCTCGCCTACGATCGACTTGGCAGGCTTTCGTAATACAGACATCTGGTGCGAATCGGTGATGCATGCGCATGTTAATGATGTGCATAGGTCTATGTGATGGTGTAAGAATGTGATGAAGGAATTTTCGTGGATATTTCAAAGCTACCGCGCTACAATAAAAATGAAAATGTAAATAAGCATCATGCACCTGACCTGCTTGCTGGGGTGTATAATTACTTAAATTGGCAATGCATACTTAGTGGGTAACAATGAAATCTGGTTTAATTACCAATAAATATCATAGTGTAATACACTTGAAAAATATTTCGTTTGTTTGAAACTTTTTTGTAGATATTCGTATGTACGAGTAGGTATAATATTTGAGAGTTTCGGCAATTTGTTCGGTGAATTCTTTTTCTAAGTTCCAACAAATTTTGTGAAGATTGTATGGGTATAGATAATACCTACTTAAATTAATCCATCATCTATTAGATGCTGATTGATTAGATTCGAGATTACGAAACTATAACACTTCCGTAATGAACATGCGGACTTGCACAAAGGCGAAGCGAATTCGAAATCGCGCGTAGTTTTTGCGTATCTGCGAGACGAATTTCACAATGAGCACACGAGAACGTGAGCTCACATTCATGAGTAAGATTTTCTAAGCCTCGGATACACATCAAATAAACCTATATTGTTAATAGTAGGAGGTAAAATAAAAACAAAAATATCTTTTTTGGTAGTTCTAAGTGGAAAATTTGAAATCAATTTGGCGAAATATGGTCTTAGCACTTTCCAAAATATCAGTCTGGAAGCGACAAGAGACGTTTAAACTTTATTTTTACCCAACTAAGGCGAAGCCTAAAAGTCGGGTTAAAAGATGCTTTTAGCAGTCTATCACCCGTATTCACAAACGATGCTTGCTTGAAGCAGCAAATCTAACGCACAGCGTTGAATAGAGCTCTGTGATTGGTTCATGTGTGACCCTGTGCGTCCACGCGCACTGTGAGACCTCATAGTAATGTTTGTGAATACGGGCGTCTGTCGATGATTTACAAGTCCAACGAAACGATTTAATTCCGTACTCCAGTTACAGTTTTTTTATTAATAAAATAAAATAGTCTTACCAAATACTAAAGAAATAAGTCTTTGTCTAATCTTCTTATGTAATTTTAGCCTTAGAATAACTCTGCTGATGAAATGATCGCTTATCTCGAGGCATTACGAGTGGACGTTTCCTGCGTGGGCACCCGGGTGCCGTAATTCGAGGACCTCAGATTATACAAGACGCTACCGAGATGCCGGCGGATTGCTCAAGTTATTTAATTGAATAATCCATTCCAGTCCCCGTAATTCTATACTTCCATTTATACAGGGTGTTATCAGAAAGTTTTTTTTTATTTTTCTCCAATCTGTTTTAGTGCATTGATTTCCTGATATTAAAAGAAGTAGGTACGTTACGTTTATGGGTATAATCGAGATAGAATCTTACGCCGTTATATGTACGTAACCTACCTTACATACTTATCAGTTTAAAGTTTTATCTCTAACTCTATCTCTACCTATTGCTTATGCATACTTGATGATTACGCCCTGTATATCACAATGCAATTTTCATCTTACACAACGACTTTAAAATGAAACATTTATTATACAGTTAAGATTTATACTACCTAGTTGTTATTAATAGATAACATTAAGAACATTTTATTTTTATGTCTGCGAAGTTTGAAGACTAATTTGTGTTTTCCTCTTTTCAGGTAAGTCATCTTCTCCGGATTCAACGAGACACTAATAAATAACAGTAAATTAAGTTTTTATTGTTTCTAGACGCTATAGTTCTTGTTTAGACAATGGAATGAGAAATAACAATAATCAAAATGACCAAGAAAATTGAGAGTGATCAAATAATTAAATTTCTATTGCCCTCTTGTTTTTTCTAGAGAAAAGAGAACACTACTATGGTCCCAAAGTTCGGAGACCTTTTCTAAAGTTTTTTTTTTTCAAAGAACCTGTTCTCTATAAAAAATTTCAATATTGTTAATAATTTACCGTTTCCACTGCCTCTTGCCAAAAATACCGTTTAACGTTATTCTCGTGTCAAATTAAATCTATGGCGATCGGAAACATGCAAATACGTAACGTTACGTTTGCGAACGCGGCAGCATTACTTCTGGTAAGTAATAAATGTAAGTACACCATGGCAATCTGTTACGTGACCGCTCAACAAGGTGATCTAACTTCACGTTTAGCTAAAGGTCTAATATTAACTAGCATATTGAAAATAGCAAGAGATCTAAGCATTAAGCACACCACTGGGAAACTACGTAAGTCAACCTTATATGTCATCATNCTCTAAAAAAAACAATCTTACTTAATTTGTTAATTTTAAACCTTGTACATAAATGTGTGTAAAGTATGGAGCCTACAAGTTTGCTCGTATACATTGGCGAGAAGCTACCAGCACTCTCTAAATATGTACATTCATTTGTCTGCATATTTAAAATACCATTACCATACCATTACATTAATTTTGGCTGGAGATAAAAAAAAAATCTTCTTATGTAATTTTAGCCTTACAATAACTCTGCTGATGAAATGATCGCTTATCTCGAGGCATTACGAGTGGACGTTTCCTGCGTGGGCACCCGGGTGCCGTAATTCGAGGACCTCAGATTAAATACAAGACGCTACCGAGATGCCCGGCGGATTGCTCAAGTTATTTAATTGAATAATCCATTCCAGTCCCCGTCATACTTCCATTTATACAGGGTGTCATCGGAAAGTTTTTTCTGCAGATGAGTGAGATACACAGTGAGATACTATTTTTCCCTAATCTGATTTACTGCATTGATTTCCTGATATTAAAAGAAATAGGTACGTTACGTTTATGGGTATAATCGAGATAAAATCTTACGCCGTATTATGTACGTAACCTACCTTACATACTTATCAGTTTGAAGTTTTATCTCTAACTCTATCTCTACCTATTGCTTATGCACACTTAACGATTACCTACGCCCTGTATATCACAATGCAATTTTCTTCTTACACAACGACTTCAATATGAAACCGTTAATGTACTTAATAGTTAAGATAGATAGAATATACTAGGTCTAGTATCTGTTATTAATAGAAAATATTACGAACTATTTTACTCTATGTCTGCGAAGTTTGAAGACTAATTTGTTTTTTCCTCTTTTCAGGTAAGTCAACTTCTCCGGATTCAACGAGACACTAATAATTATCAGGACATTAAGTTTTAATGGTTTCTAGACGCTATAGTTCTTGTTTAGACAATGAATGGGAAATAACAATAATCAAAATGACCAAGAAAATAGCGAGTGATCAAATACTTAATTTTATATTACCATTTTCATCTCCCTCTTCTTCTCTCTAGAGAATCGGACACTTCTAAAAGTCCCAAAGTTCGGAGACTTTTTCTAAAGATATTGATCAATATTGTTAATAATTTACCGTTCTCACTGCCTCTGCTAAAAATACCGTTTAACGTAACTCTCGTGTCAAATTAAATCTATGGCGATCGGAAACATGCAAATACGTAACGTAATGTCTGCGAACGCGGCAGCATTACTTCTGGTAAGAAATAAATGTAAGTACACCATGACAATCTGTTACGTGACCGCTCAACAAGGTGATCTAACTTCACGTTTAGCTAAAGGTCTAATATTAACTAGCATATTGAAAATAGCAAGAGATCTAAGCATTAAGCACACCACTGGGAAATTACGCAAGTCAACCTTATATGTAACAAATTGAATTTAGATTTTGTTTGAGTAAATGTTATACACGTGGTTAAAATTAGGTGCGGTGTAAATTGAAGCTTCAATTATACTGGTTAGTCATAGTGAGCAAACTTTATAATTTAATAGTCTTTGCTTTGAATTCGTAAAGAAGAATCTTAAAACAATTGACTGTCT
Organism: Ostrinia furnacalis; assembly: GCF_004193835.3. Lineage (NCBI taxonomy): Eukaryota > Metazoa > Arthropoda > Insecta > Lepidoptera > Crambidae > Ostrinia > Ostrinia furnacalis. Next base: position 95,633 of record NW_021136628.1, on the reverse strand, counting down.
ACTGTCATGTGATCTACTATTTTCATGTCGAGTTATTCACGCACTTAGTTAAAGTTTCGTAATTTTTTTTTATGAAAACACGCCTATTTTAATCTAAAAAGTAAACATTTGCAGTGTTATCTAAGCGATCTCTAAACAACTACCTAATTCGAGCTGTTATCATTATCACCGCCCAAGGCCGGTGGGTAACCTTGTCATTGTCATCTCAAATATTGGTTATCAGTGTGTCAAGAATCTTGGTTGATCGTAACCTTGCCTTATCACATTATTTTCTGTCAGTTATCGCCGTAAGTTATTGAGATTGATGTAAAGTATCTATGAGTTTTCCATTCTGCTCAGCAATTTTATCTGTACGAATCTGAAATGTTTTTCAAGAATCACTGTTTGTTAACGTACACTGTAGAGATATTTTACCATAATAAGGTAATCATACCTTTCTCTGTTTATTAGAACCATTTAGGGATTAAGGGTTGCACCATCTTACTTTAACAAATGTCAAAAGTCTGTCAACTCCATACAAAAAACACCGATTATGGTTATAGTCACGGTTAAAATAAAATAGTGCAACTCAGCCTTAGAAAATAGCAACCTTTCATAACTTAAAACACTGAAGTTTTGAACATAATATTGTTTTTCGGCTTTAGTATGATGGCAACTCTACTTTATTGAAATGATTTTAAATAAGAAATCACAATGGCTGCTTATCATGTATGTACGAGTAGATCCATCATAAAAAGGATGTCCCGCATTTTGAGTCAGGCAATAAATCATGCCCCAAAAACACATCACGTTTCTATCTGTCTTACTTATTGTACTAACAAACTATCGTGCCGATGTAGGTTGGTATTTATTTATTTACTTACGCGTGCGAGCGAGGCGTGGAAACATCTTTAGTATGCTCGCGGGGAGAATGACAAGTGGGCACAGACGATAGCACTTCAAGCTTAACACAGTGGGGTCTTATGCAGTTGAAATACGGGCGAATTTGCAAAAATAATGTCTAATCTTATGTGCTGTCTGTACCTTAGAAGTTACCATTTACCAAGAAGTCGAAGGGAAGTCATGTTTATTGCTCGAATCGCACTCCGATAACTTTACCGTTTTAACGCGCGTTATTTTTAACGCTTTTAATCGAGTTATTACTTCTTTTGTTGTGTTCGCACGCAAACTGTGTCAATTGCAAAAACTGAAGAACATCAAGTTTTAAATGTATATTTTATCCTCTAAATCGAATTTCTTATTGATTGGCGTTTGCCATTGCCATTTAATACCTTTCTTTTGCAAGCACATCTTAAATTTCAAGCATCAATAGCTAATAACCATTAATAAAGTATGTAAGTAATGAAAAGCAATGTCAATTAATATCTTAAAAATATTAATCAATAATATATGTTCACTAATTCCACTATATGCCGTCGTGACTCTTGAAACCAATAACTGGTTTTGATACAGTTCCATACAAATTATTATTGTACCCCCGGAGAGCATTCAAATAGCGGCTACCACGTTAAAAATGCACGTACCTAATTGTGTAAGTCGTATGTAGTAAGGGCCACTGAATGTATTGGCTCTTGGAAAATAAAAGGTCCCGCTACTCGTGTGTACGCCGATGAATGAATTTTCGCTTGCTCGCTAACCCGTACCGTTACGGAGAATTAGCGTTAAGAAATACTTAGTCTTGTTTATGACGTTATTTAAGAAAAAGAAAAGCCTTTGGCATCAAGTGAGCTTAAAAGAAACTTTTTCAGTATCGTTTATTAATTAAATTAATTATGGTGACAGTATCACGCGTAGTACGAGTAGTCCATAATCACGTAGATGATGATCAATGTTAATTGACAAAGTTAAACAGATCACAATTTTATTATGATAGCTGTTAAAGAGCCATACAAGTCAGGCTCTTGAAACATATCTTGAATACTTCTGTGACTGTTAGATCACTTATTAAATCACATTTTAAATCAAATGCCGTCAGTTCTCTTCATAAGGATGTACCTACTTACCTATGCAAACTATAGTGTGTAGACATCCGCTAAGAACGAATTTTAATCCACCTCTAAGGGGGTAAAACGGAGTCCACGCGTACGAAGTCGCGGGCGGCCGCTAGTCCTACGTAATATTATGTTACTGATTCTAATTTCTATTAAATACCAAGACTCATTATGTTTTGATTACATTGCAAATTACATAACTCAATCAAATCGATTCAGATAATAAGCCATTATTGAATGGACTAGATATAATCAATATTGAGATCAATTTTAATTCATTGAAGATTTCTGTGCTCATGAAAGTGATTTATTGAAAAATACTACCTACTTTAGTTAGGAAATACTTTTTATCGATACCACTGTGATACCTGATACCTATTAGCTAGTACCTATGATATACATATGTAGTTATTATATGTACTTAAACATTGTTGTGGTAGCATGAGACCGCGGTAACAATTTATTTCTATTGTGTGCTTGAAGGAATATTAAATTAACTACCAAATAAATACAGTACTACGTAAATTACATAAGAGAAATATATTACAAAACTTTGGTCAGCTGAATAGAGAAGACTCGAAAGTACATGAAAGTTTGCAACTAAGTTTCCGCAACACAAACTCGGGATACCAACAGTGGCGGTTCAAACTTAAACAGACAGGCTAGAGCTGTAGATAGTGCGGTTGGGGTGTACTGGTTTGTAAGTTATTTGTAGGGATATACAGGGTGTAAGAAATTGAGCTTTGAAACTAAATAATCAGAAGGATACAGGAAACTTTTATGAGAAAACAAAAGATCATCGATAAAAACACCAGACAATCAGTAAGACTACTGAACGTAAATTTTACTTAAAACGAAAATAAGTGTATTAAATGGAACATTTAAAGGCAATATTTATTAAGCTAAGTCCAGTTTCTGGATCAAAAGATCTTGACTGTCTAAAAGAAAACGCAAATTCTGAAATACGCACATGCTATCGAAAAGCCTATTCTTAGTTAGATACTTAGATTAAAAAAGCTAATCAAACCTCATCTTTCGTTGGAATTAAGTTGTATCTATTTATTGATCCATCTTATCGATATGACAGATCCTTCTACACAAGTAATTCCATTTTCAAACCTGTTCGTATCCTCCTGTAGAATAGGAACATAGACAAGTCAACAGGTTCTGTGGTGCACCACAAAAACCGATAGTGAAACCCCCGTCTATGGTACCGTTAGGTTGGTCAGTGGACCACTTCTTACGTCGTTGGGCGCATTTTAGTGACGTGATGGATAACTTGTCGATATTTTGGGAATTTTGTCGATATCGAAGATAAACTTAGCGTGAGTACAAAGTAATTGAATAGGCCGCTATTACAGGAGGATACAAACAGGTTTAAAAATTGAATTATTTATGGAGAGCGGTCTGTCATACTTATTCGATAAGCTAGATCGCTAAAGTAGGACACTATTTTAATGAAATTAGATTAGGTTTGATATCTGAGTGTAAAATTAAATAGTCAATTTTGAAAAATTTTAAGAATTATTAGTCGTGTATTGAACAGTATTTATTGTATTACAATAGGATGTGACTACTCCTAATTTTGACCTATTGCTAAAAAAATATCCAGAACAATTTATTCCGTACGATCTGTGTGCGAAGTGCGAAATAACGAGTCAAATCAAAACGTTTTCCGTTCATTGACTTCATTGTTTTAAATCGATATAATTGATGCAAAGCCCGTATAAGTGTCGATAAATTAAACTATCGATAATAGCCCGATACTACTTCTCATCTTTGAATGAACCATCTTCGGTTTGGCCTACTATTACTATACGCATTTTTACTAAGCTGGTATTATAAACCAATTTGAAGTGAAAAAGCCTGTTATTAGTAGTTATTATACTAAGTGCCGCGCCTAGAATCGTTTAACATCAATTTATATATTTGAATGAAATGTTCAAAATCTATTTAAATCTCTATTGAGGTAATGCTCTACTGAATTTCGTTGATATGACATGTAGCGCTATGAAAAAATTACTTACAAAGAACTGTAAAGTAGGTAGGCGATTGTATTTAAAAATATCTTTTAAATAACTTTTAAAGTCAAAATCAATCAGGCGAAGCGATTAAACTCAATGAATAAGTCAATATATTACCATTAACCTTGCACTGATCGGTAAGTCATGTGTATAACTGTTATTAATGATACCACAACACCAACGTGCAAAGAAATTCTCACGCCTATCATTAGACTAGCTTAAAGGTTTTTTTCTCTCGTATATTGACCCACCTGAGCAAATCGTTTTCCTGAATGAAGCACCTGGATTAGACATTTTGACTTCAGTTGACAACAATATCAACTTCGTTTTCTTATAATAATTAAAATGATTGAATTTTATGTATTTTGTCAGCAATACCTACATATATCTTCTGGCGTGACATTTATTAATTTGAGATCTTCACGACAAAAGAAGAACCGCAGATTTGTCACGTTTCATTTTTCATTCTATTCAAAAACAAAAGATGAATATTCAATCTCTACATAATTTTTATCAACGATTACACATGCTAGCATATAAACTCCATTTGGAAGCACCCATTATCTATGATTGCAACTCGAAATCATCTTAACGTGCTCAAGATTTCCTCAAACAATTGTGCCTAATGTTAGTTTAGATGTTGGATGGACGTCATTTGAAGGCAATTGCACTTTCAACGTCATTCATGTGCATGCAATGTAGTGGGCCAAACCGCCGGTGCGTGGGATGGTGTTACATGCAGGTTCTACAGTAGCAAGTGAAGGGACATTGGCAATATCGATATCGATATTCTAATAGTATAAATATACTGAGTCACGCACTATCAAAATAAGCGTTATTATATTTTTTTACGCGGATCGTAAATTAAATTAAATTATGAAGTAAAATTTTTTTTTAAGATTTTTTATGTACAAAATCATTTCTTGAATTAAATAATAATAATTATTAAAAAACATCATCATTTCAACGCACTAATATTATGGGTCCTGGCCTGAAATAAATTAAATTTATTTTATTTATTTTATTTTTAATACCTAATATTTTATTTGAAAGTAAATAAAACTTGACGTGTTATTTTCAGCGTTATGAGATTGATTTGTAGTAAATATTTTTATTACTTTCTGAAAGATTCATTTCATTATAAATGTATAAATTATCGTCTTCTAAACTAGGTAAAAAACATTTTTTAAATTTAAAATATGATTGAAAACGAAAATCAAATAAAGTTTGATATATTGTTGCATTTTTGGCTCTATCCGAGCATTAATCGCAATCAAGTGACTGACATGACCAGCAGAGCGTAGGATGCGATATTACGCGCAGGTTCTACAGTAACCAGTGGTGCGACGCGGTGAACACATCGATATTACTTTCGGTATTGGTTTTCCTGTATATTGAAAACATTTTATGTAGGTCGATGGAAGCTTTTAACGTATTCGAGCTTTTATCCCAACTAATATTATAAATGCGAAAGTAACTCTGTCTGTCTGTCTGTCTGTCTGTCTGTCTGTCTGTCTGTCTGTCTGTCTGTTACGCTTTCCCGCTTAAACCTCGCAACCGATTTTGATGAAATTTGGCATAGAGATAGTTTGAGTCCCGGGAAAGAACATAGGATAGTTTATATCCCGGTTTTTGAAACAGGGACGCGCGCGATAAAGTTTTTCTGTGACAGACAAAATTCCACGCGGGCGAAGCCGCGGGCGGAAAGCTAGTATTTTATAGTTACTGAATCAATTGTAGCTCTACATTTATGTAACGCGCTTGTTAATAGCCTTACCTAGGTACTTGTTAACATTTAAATGAATAAATAAAATCTATTTCAATGCCTAACAATGAAATTATTGATATGACACTATTTAGTTGATTAATATTGTTACATTTTATATTATAAAAAAAAATGTTAAATGATGAACCCTGTGCACTACTAAATTGACCTCATTTAAAGATTAACATGTTAACACTTCGATAATTGACTTCGATTTGCTCAAAGTTTCGATACCAATCGTCCTAATGATCAAGTTAACATCACTAGTCAGGCAATTTAACGCTGCACGCCCCCGCGAGTGAATCTGCAATTAATATTGTTTATTGACTCATTACATTTCGTACTGCTCAATCGAGTCTCATTTGATGCGTTTGCACATTGCCTCCGATCCATTGAGATCGTATTTCGTAATAGAGTTTTACTTTTCATTGATAATAATATAGTTGCAAGGTAAATGAACTAACGGAATAGCTCGCTAATATATCTTCATCTGATCATTCATCTTCTTCATTCTGATCCTCAATAAATGTAGTGGAATTTAGCAACAACATTGCTCATTGCTTATAATAGCTAAGTAATATTACTAATTGTGTATGAGAAATAGATGAAATTGCAATAAAAGTTTCTAACTTCGCCATTCATAATGCCTTTATCTTAATTATTATCTTTTATAAGAGCTTTGCTCAATATTTCTTGTAAACTAATCGAAATTGCACAAGTTATGGCGTACCTACATTTGCTAAGAAAATGATAAAGATTATGTAGAATTATTTTTTTAAATAGGTAGGTACTTATCTAAATAAAATACGCTAGTGAACTTGTTTAAACAACTGAATTCTTTGCCACTTCTTTACAAAGTGTGGAAGACAACCAACAAATCTAAACAAATAAAAGGGAAGAACATCCAAGCCCATTGGGCTCATTACGCCATCAACAGTTTCGTAAATATAATCGTACTTTTTCTAGAGCACTTCCTCATTAAATGGAACAAACCTTTGTGAGTTTGTTCGCTCAACAGTTGTAGAGGCAGGGCCTAATTAACACTAGAAGTGCCGAANCTTATATGTAACAAATTGAATTTAGATTTTGTTTGAGTAAATGTTATACACGTGGTTAAAATTAGGTGCGGTGTAAATTGAAGCTTCAATTATACTGGTTAGTCATAGTGAGCAAACTTTATAACTTAATAGTCTTTGCTTTGAATTCGTAAAGAAGAATCTTAAAACAATTGACTGTCTACTGTCATGTGATCTACTATTTTCATGTCGAGTTATTCACGCACTTAGTTAAAGTTTCGTCAATTTTTTTCTATGAAAACACACCTATTTTAATCTAAAAAGTAAACATTTGCAGTGTTATCTAAGCGATCTCTAAACAACTACCTAATTCGAGCTGTTATCATTATCACCGCCCAAGGCCGGTGGGTAACCTTGTCATTGTCATCTCAAATATTGGTTATCAGCGTGTCAAGAATCTTGGTTGATCGTAACCTTGCCTTATCACATTATTTTATATTATAAGTTTTCCATTCTGCTCAGCAATTTTATCTGTACGAATCTGAAATGTTTTTCAAGAATTACTGTTTTTATTAACGTTGTACCTACACTGTAGAGATATTTTACAATAATAAGGTAAACATACCTTCCTCTGTTTATTAGAACCATTTAGGGATTAAGGATGGGTTGCACCATCTTACTTTAACAAATGTCAAAAGTCTTGACAGACTCCATACAATAAACACCGGTTATGGTTATATTCACGGTTAAAATAAAATAGTGCAACTCAGCCTTAGAAAATAAGGATCATAATTTTATCTAGCAACGTTTTATAACACTGAAGTTTTTGAAGCGCATACAGTATTTAAAGCTACTCTATTATATTGAAATGATTTTAAATAAGAAATCACAATGGCTGTTTAACATGTATGTACGAGTAGGTCCATCATAAAAAGGATGTCCCGCATTTTAAGCCGGGCAATACATCATGCCCCAAAAACACATCACGTTCCTATCTGTCTTACTTATTGTACTAACAAACTATCGAGCCGTTGTAGGTCGGTATTTATTTATTTCCTTACGCGTGCGAGCGAGGCGTGGAAACATCTTTAGTATGCTCGCGGGGAGAATGACAAGTGGGCACAGAAGATAGCACTTCAAGCTTAACACAGTGGGGTTTTATGCAGTTGAAATACGGGCGAATTTGCAAAAAAAATGTCTAATCTTATGTACTGTCTGTACCTTAGAAGCTACCATTTACCAAGAAGTCGAAGGGAAGTCATGTTTATTGCTCGAATCGCATTCCGATAACTTTACCGTTTTAACGCGCGTTATTTCTAACGCTTCTAATCGAGTTATTACTTCTTTTGTTGTGTTCACATGCAAACTGTGTCAATTGCAAAAAAACTGAAGAACATCAAGTTTTAAATGTATATTTTATCCTCTAAATCGAATTTCTTATTGATTGGCGTTTGCCATTGGCGTTTGCCATTGCCATTTAATACCTTTCATTTGCAAGCAGACCTAAAATTTCAAGCATCAATAGCTAATAACCATTAATAAACTATGTAAGTAATGAAAAGCAATGTCAAAGATCTTAAAAATATTGATCAACTTATTATATGTCCACTAATTCCACTATATGCCTTCGTGACTCTTGAAACCAATAACTGGTTTTGATACAATTCCATACAAATTATTATTGTACCCCCGGAGAGCATTCAAATAGCGGCTACTACGTTGAAAATGCACGTACCTAATTGTGTAAGTCGTATGTAGTAAGAGCCACTGAGTGTATTGGCTCTTGGAAAATAAAAGGTCCCGCTACTCGTGTGTACGCCGATGAATGAATTTTCGCTTGCTCGCTAACCCGTACCGTTACGGAGAATTAGCGTTAAGAAATACTTAGTCTTGTTTATGATGTTATTTAAGAAAAAGAAAAGCCTTTGGCATCAAGTGAGCTTAAAAGAAACTTTTTCATTATCGTTTATTAATTAAATTAATTATGGTGACAGTATCACGCGTAGTAGCTTAGTCCATAATCAAGCGTATCTAGTAGTCCGTAATCACGCGTAGATGATGGTCAATGTTAATTGACAAAGTTAAATAAACAGATCACAATTAATATTATAGCTGTCAAAGAGCCATAAAAGTCAGGCTCTTGAAACATATCTTGAATACTTATGTGACTGTTAGGTCACTTATTATTTTAAATAAAATGCCGTCAGTTCTCTTCATAAGGATGTACCTACTTACCTATGTAGACTATAGTGTATTATAGACATCCGCTAAGAACGGATTTTACTCCACCTCTAAAGGGGTAAAACGGCACGCGTACGAAGTCGCGGGCGGCCGCTAGTACGTAAATTATGTTACTGAATCTAATTTCTATTATATCAAAACTCATTATGCTTTGATTACATTGCAAATTACATAACTCAATCAAATCGATTCAGATAATAAGCCATTATTGAATGGACTAGATATAATCAATATTGAGATCAATTTTAATTCATTGAAGATTTCCGGGGCTCATGAAAGTGATTTATTGAAAAATACTACCTACTTTAGTTAGGAAATACTTTTTATCGATACCAGTGTAATATCTGATACCTAACAGCCAGTACCAGATAAGTATAAGTTTTTATACATAAACAATTACGAGTATATCAAAATTCTTGGAACCCTAAGTGGACCGCGGTAACAATTGATTTCTATTGCTGGTAGGTACTTGAAAGGATATTAAATTAACTACCAAACAAATACAGTACTAAGCAAATTACATATGAGAAACATATTACAAAACTTTGGTCAGCTGAATAGAGAAGACTCAAAGTATATGAAAGTTAGCAACTAAGTTTCCGCAACACAAACTCGGGATACCAACAGTGGAGGTTCAAACTTAAACAAACAGGCTAGAGTTGTAGATAGTATGGTTGGGTTTGTAAGGTATTTGTAGGGATATACAGGGTGTAAGAAATTGAACTTTGAAACTAAATAATCAGAAGGATACAGGAATCTTTTTACGAGAAAATAAGGGATCATTTCAAAGTATATGAAAGTTAACAACTAAGTAACTTTCTGTAAACCAAACTGGAGATACCAGCAGTGGAGAGGTTCAAACTTAGACAGGCTAGAGCTGTAGATAGTGCGGTTGGGGTGTACTCGTTTGTAAGTTATAAGGTAAATGCCCCCTACTTCGGTATATTAAGGCTCTTACGACTTTAACATTTTATTTAAAAATAACCAAGCATGATATCAGTATGAAAGCTTTTGTATGCTAAACTTTGGTCTTTTGACAGTAAGTTAATATATAATTTATAGTTATATAGTTTGAACTTTTTTTTATATTAATTGTTCTGCGGACCTCTTGTTTGGATCCTGTTTCGTGACAAAATTTTGCTCTGTTTCTAAGTTCGTGAACTCATGTCCCCTATTTCGGAATAAGGTTTTATGCATCCAGTTAGGATATTTTAATAATGATTAAGGGTTTCATAAATTTAAAAACGATAATAAAAATTTAGAATAAAATAATTATGTGAAATGGACGATATTACTTACCTGAAATACAAGAAATAATATTTCTAGTCTAGTATAATATTTTGATTTGTTAATTCTAACAATATGTGAAAATATTTATATAACCATTAGAAAGAAAATAACCCCAGATACACCAATGACTCATAATAATTAGTAAGTAATTAATTAATTTCTTAGTTAGGTAAATATTAAAAACTAAAAAATATGTAGATTTTTTTGATGGTATGTGTCATAAAAGTACCTAACACCATACATTTATATAACACGAACTTGGAAAAAAGTAACAATAATACGGTTCCTTGTTTCGTGATACTGATTATTCCAAATTCCCCAAGTAAAATTCATGGATTATTGTCAAAATGTGTCAATTAACTATTATCCATCCCATATACAATACAAATAAACAAAGATAAATAAAACAAATAGAAATAAAACCAAAATTATGCTGGTACTACTTATGCTAATTTATCTTAAAATAGGTCATTTATGTGAACTTCAAACTCGTGTCATATAAATTCTAGTGAATGAAACATATACCGAATTTAGGTCATGAGAAACTTAAATAAATGCATTATTTGTTTCATAACTTACATTTAAATTATCATAAATAATTATTTAAAAACCAAGCATCAAAATGTTATCCATAATATCCTTGATTCGGTAGTGTCACGAAATAGGGGACACCCGAAAAATAATATGTACGCTATTTCGTGAGTCAATTAATCGCAATTTTAAAGCAATTCTAAGTTTACATATAACTTTTTTCTAAGCCAAATCAATTGTCAAGGAACACATGAAACCACTATTACAAGTTTATTTTAAATGGACGTTCCTTCGCCTATTTATAAGCTTAAGAAGTTGGAGCGCTAACCTTACGGTAAGAGCAACCTTTGCAAGCCGCACGGCTGTTTTTGGCTCTCTGAGAGTTTGAAGCTTCGTATTGCTCTCATTTTTGGCGCCACAATGTTGGTACTTGGTTTTTTAGATAGCTTAAATAATAGAGTTTTTGTAGTAATGAAGAATTTTTATAAATAATATTCCATTTGCTTATTATTTGAGCTAGAAAAAAAACTTACGAACTTACGTACTATCACGAACTAGTAGCCGTTTACCTTATGTAGGGATATACATTATACAGGGTGTAAGAAAATGAACTTTGAAAGTAAATAATCAGAAGGATACAGAAAACTTTTTACGAGAAAACAAAGGATCATCGATAAAAACCCCAGACAATCAGTATGACTACCGAATGTAATGTTTACATAAAATGGAAATATATGTGTATTAAATGGAACATTTAAAAGCAATATTTATTAAGCTAAGTCCAGTTTCTGGATCAAAAGATCTTGACTGTCTGTCTAAAAGAAAACGCTAATTCTAAAATACCTACATGCTAACGAAATGCCTGTTCTTAGTTAGATACTTAGATTAATAAAGCTATTAATTTAAGGTTAGATATCAAACCTCATCTTTCGTTGGAATTAAGTTGTATCTATTTATTGATCCATCTTATCGATATGACAGACCCTTCTACACAAGTAATTCCATTTTCAAACCTGTTCGTATCCTCCTGTAGAATAGGAACATAGACAAGTCAACAGGTTCTGTGGTGCACCACAAAAACCGATAGTGAAACCCCCGTCTATGGTACCGTTAGGTTGGTCAGTGGACCACTTCTTACGTCGTTGGGCGCATTTTAGTGACGTGATGGATGACTTGTCGATATTTTGGGAATTTTGTCGATATCGAAGATAAACTTAGCGTGAGTACAAAGTAATTGAATAGGCCGCTATTACAGGAGGATAGAAACAGGTTTAAAAATTGAATTATTTATGGAGAGCGGTCTGTCATACTTATTCGATAAGCTAGATCGTTAAAGTAGGACACTATTCTAATGAAATTAGATTAGGTTTGATATCTAAGTGTAAGAATAAATAGTCAATTTTGAAATTTTTTAAGAATTATTTGTCGTGTATTGAACAGTATTTATTGTATTACAATAGGATGTGACTACTTCTAATTTTGACCTATTGCTAAAACAATATCCAGAACAATTTATTCCGTACGATCTGTGTACGAAGTGCGAAATAACGAGTCAAATCTAAAACGTTTTCCGTTCATTGACTTCATTGTTTTAAATTTAAATCGATATACATAAATTGATGCAAAGCCCGTATAAGTGTCGATAAATTTTATTAAACTATCGATAATAGCCCGATACTACTTCTCATCTTTGAATGGACCATCTTCGGTTTGGCCTACTATTACTACGCATTTTTTACTAAGCTGGTATTATAAACCAATTTGAAGTGAAAAAGCCTGTTATTAGTAGTTATTATACTAAGTGCCGCGCCTAGAATCGTTTAACATCAATTATATATTTGAATGAAATGTTCAAAATCTATTTAAATCTCTATTGAGGTAATGCTCTACTGAATTTCGTTGATATGACATGTAGAGCTATGAAAAAAATACTTACAAAGAACTGTAAAGTAGGTAGGCGATTGTATTTAAAAATATGTTTTAAATAACTTTTAAGGTCAAAATCAATCAGGCGAAGCGATTAAACTCAATGAATAAGTCAATATATTACCATTAACCTTGCACTGATCGGTAAATCATGTGTATAACTGTTATTAATGATACCACAACACCAACGTGCAAAGAAATTCTCACGCCTATCATTAGACTAGCTTAAAGTTTTTTTTCTCTCGTATATTGACTCACAAGCAAATCGTTTTCCTGAATGGAGCACCTGGATTAGGTATTTTAACTTCAGTTGCAACAATATTAACTTCGTTGTCTTATAACACTAATTGAAATGATTCTATGTACTTTATTAGCAACCTATCTCTTCTTTGTATTTAAATTTTCACCACGACTAAAGAATTACATACGATTTTTGTCACGTTTCATTTTTCATTTCATTTTTCATTTTCATCAAACAAAAGACGAATATTCAATCTCTACATAATTATTATCAACGATTACACAGGCTAGCATCTAAACTCCGTTTGCGAGCACCCATTATCTATGATTACAGCTTGAAATCATCTTAACGTGCTCAAGATTTCCTCAAACAATTGTGCCTAATGTTAGTTTAGATGTTGGATAGACGTCATTTGAAGGCAATTGCACTTTCAACGTCATTCATGTGCATGCAATGTAGTGGGCCAAACCGCCGGTGCGTGGGATGGTGTTACATGCAGGTTCTACAGTAGCGGGTGAAGTGACATTGGCAATATCGATATCGATATTCTAATAGTATAATTATACTGAGTCACGCACTATCAAAATAAGCGTTATTTTTTTTACGCTGATCGTAAATTAAGTTAATAAGTAACTTTTTTTAAAAGATTGTTATGTACAAAAACATTTCGTGAATTCAATAATACTTACTTTTGTATAAAAACGTCATCATTTCAACGCACTAATATTACGGTCTATATCTTATTTGAATGTAAATAAAACTAGATGTGTTATTTTCAGCGTTATGAGATTGATTTGTAGTAAATATTTTTATTACTTTCTGAAAGATTCATTTTGTTAATGTAAAAATTATTGTCTTCTAAACTAGGTAAAAAACATATTTATAATTTAAAATATTAGATTAAAAACGAAAATCAAATATAGTTTGATATATTGTTGCATTTTTGGCTCTATCCGAGCATTAATCGCAATCAAGTGACTGACATGACCAGCAGAGCGTAGGATGCGATATTACGCGCAGGTTCTACAGTAACCAGTGGTGCGACGCGGTGAACACATCGATATTACTTTCGGTATTGGTTTTCCTGTATACTGAAAACATTTTATGTAGGCCGATGGAAGCTTTTAACGTATTCGAGCTTTTATATTTTCATCAATCAATTGTAGCTCTACATTTATGTAACGCGCTTGTTACTAACCTTACCTACTTGTCGACATTTAAGTTAATAAAATCTATTTCAATGCCTACCTAACACAGTATGAAATTATTGATATGACACTATTTAGTTGATTAATATTGTTACATTGATATTATTATGTTTAATGACTAAACGCAAGCTGCACTAAATTGACACCTCATCAGAAATCTGATGCACTTGTGAATTGAAACCTCATTTAAAGACTAAATCATGTTAACACTTCGATAAACGACTTTGATTGGCTCGAAGTTTCGATATCAATCGTCCTAATGATCAAGTTGACATCACTAGTCAGGCAATTTAACGCTGCACGCCCCCGCGAGTGAATCTGCAATTAATATTGTTTATTGACTCATTACATTTCGTACTGCTCAATCGAGTCTCATTTGATGCGTTTGCACATTGCCTCCGATCCATTGAGATCGTATTTCGTAATAGAGTTTTACTTTTCATTGATATAATAGTTGCAAGGTAAATGAACTAACGGAATAGCTCGCTAATAATAAGTAGGGAAAATCTTCATCTGATCATTCCTCTTCTTCATTCTGATCCTCAATAAATGTAGTGGAATTTAGCAACAACATTGCTCATTGCTTATAATAGCTAAGTAATATTACCAATTGTGTATGAGAAATAGATGAAATTGCAATAAAAGTTTCTAACTTCGCCATTCATAATGCCTTTCTTAGTCTTATCTATTATCTTAATTATTATCTTTTATTAAGAGCTTTGCTCAATATAGCTTGTAAACTAATCGAAATTGCACAAGTTATGGCTGGCTGGCATTTGCTACGAAAATGATAAAGATTATGTCAGAATTAATTTGTCAAATAGGTAGGTACTTATCTAAATAAAATACGCTAGTGAACTTGTTTAAACAACTGAATTATTTGCCACTTCTTTACAAAGTGTGGAAGACAACCAATTAACCAAACAATCTAAACAAATAAAAGGGATGAACATCCAAGCCCATTGGGCTCATTACGCCATCAACAGTTTCGTAAATATAATCGTACTTTTTCTAGAGCACTTCCTCATTAAATGGAACAAACCTTTGTGAGTTTGTTCGCTCAACAGTTGTAGAGGCAGGGCCTAATTAAGGGGCCTCTAGCCACTGGACTTACACAAAATAGTTACATTTACCTAAATGATCCTTTTAATTCCAAATATACATGCTCTAATTTTGCAATTACATTATTCATGTGTCTTGGTTTTGACGACAGAGGAGAGGGTTCATTTCCATAAACGAAAATTATGCAAAATCCCTTCGTAGGTGCTATGTAGAGACAACATTGCTTCTCCGTATTATGAAGAAACAAAACCGCATGTGAAAGTTATAATTTAGGTACTTAAACCCTTACTTAGCTATGAGAGCAGAAATTCAATGAAATGTGATTCATACAAAAGTGCACAAGGCTTTATTTAATGAGAAATATTTTGACTAACCTGTCCAATTTTCTGAGTCTCCAAATGCCTCAGACTTCTTAATCCGGCCCTGTATAGCGCTGAGGGCAAAAACACAGGGAAATGATATTGTTCTGGGAACAAAGACAATAGCTGTTGGGAAGTATATGGTGAGTTTTTAATCGGAGAGCAAATTGCTATGTGATAGAGATAGTGTTGGATAGACGTAGACGTTTAGAAGAAAGTAGTGCTTATTGTTTGAATCAGATTTTTGTAACTCTTACAAAGGTTTTTTAATCCACTTCGCACTTGAACTGCATCTCACCTGAGGGAAAGTGGTGATCAGGGCAAAGGTGGAAGCGAGCTTCACCCGGAATCTTCAAAAAAATACTTTATTGTGGTCATTGAGATTGCCTAGAAAGAAGAAGAGATGGTTTTAAAAGATTCAAACATCTGATGTATTGCAAGTAATTTTACACAACATTTAGCAAAACAAAAGCGCAATGGGATGGAGAATTACAGAATCTGTTAGCAAATGTATTTGGGGGTGGAAAGCCCCAACCACCCTCCACAGCGCCTGCACCATCCGAACTTTGCAAATGATCCGGATTAGCGCAATGGATGTGGTAGCTTTAGTACCTATGTGCCTCAGCCATACAGCTAGGAGTGTGGGCAGTGGAAAGTATAACACGAAAGTAGAGTGTGCTTTATGAGATTGTTAAGAGTGGTAATAGCGTTAGCAATATTTCGTTGTAATGATAACAGATTGATTTATCACTTGAGTAATTAGTTGCAGCGTTACATACTTAGTAATGAAAAACCAAGCATTGGATCGATAAATAATATTGCGAAGCGCGTAGCGTAACTTAGAGCACCAAACTAGTAGCTGGCGTTTTGTAATTTGAGAATGTCTTATAAAATATTGACGCCTATTTATTTAACGGTATTCATTACTTACTAATTGTTAATTTAGCGTTACATAATACTATTGTCTTGTTGCCATCTGTACATTAATAATAAAACTGTCAAGATATAGCATTGAATTAAACAACTCAGCAAAACATTTTCATTTAGCGTCGCGAATACGATCTTCGGAAAACTTATCGGAAACTTCGGGCAAAACTTCGGGCTAATCCGCACAAGTCGGACTGCTTGGTTATACTTACGTAAAACAAACGAAAATAATACACTTTCTATAAGTACGTGCAAATCTCAGCCTGTGATTTCTCAGGTGACTGACAGCTTTCTTACCGCTTACGGAGTGACATCAGCGGAGAATTTTACAAGCTTATCCATATTATCGTACCAGTTGGTGTAGTAATGGAATCTTGCAAGTCAAGCTTCGAAAGCAGTTGCTTCAAGTTTGGAATGTTAATATAGCCGAATAGTTAACACAGTGGTATTTACCTACTTTGTAAGTACCTATAACTGAAAGAAAAGCACTGTTTTTTGAGGAAAACAAAAAAAAAACAACAAATTAAATGTATGACAAGTAAGTTGGACCTACAGCACAAAATTCTTAATTATTAATCAAATTGCCAACATCAAAGTTTGGTTTAATTATAACAAACCTAGATGCTTCCATAATTTATGAATAGATAACACGCCCTCCATCTGATAACAGCTTATGATCATGATAAAAATGCACGTGATACCTAGAGATTTCACACCTATTTCGTATTTCTAGCGGAAAAATTAAGCAATAAATCAAAAGAAACTCGTACCTACCTACTGTTAGCATTGATATTAGTTTATTTATTTTTCGCTTGATTTACACGTGCCATTCCGAATTATTCAATTCATTGCACAGTGACACACCACAAAATACGGAGCGTTACACGACTCTACCTATTCAAGGTTACAAAAGTACGTTAATATGAGTCTTATTTTTTCCCTAATTTAGAAAAATATCGTACTTTACTTTTACAAAGCCAGTCCGAAGATTGTCTGCTTTATGCTGACAGTAAAAACAAATGAAAAACACGCAGCGCGAATTAGGTAGAACGGATTTACAACTCGCAGTTACGCATAGCGACCCAGAAACGGACAAAAGTTGTGCTGTAAATTCAAATGCATAGTTGAAAAGAACAACTGCAGTCCATAACACGAAGTAGGCCGACCACCCGGCAGCACTCGCTACAAGCTCAGTGAGGAAAGTACCTTAACAGTTTAGTACGCGTAAAGCAAAACGGTTTGTCAATAAAGTATTTTACTTGAACTCACGATAATATCATAAACTTGCTCAATCCAAATCTTTTTTCTGGTGTTTGATTATGGCGTGCAATAGTTACATAACGATGATAATAATCGGAGTAAACGTAACAAAGCGATTTTACGACATCTCTATCTTAGGCTATTCGTTGTGGAATTATGATTTCTATGAGCATTGTAATGATTCCATCTATCGTTGGTGAACACGTTAAGTTTGCTGAGTAATTAACGAGTTGTATTTGCTTTCTTGCCCTTTCTCTCCGCCTGAGAAACTTTTCTACTAGCACGTACCTTTTCTGCCAGTCTGTTCCAATTACTTCACATAATTGATACAGATTAACTTCCCTGTCTGCGCATTCTGAAATGGGCTCTCTCTAGTCTGCGTAAAGTCCAAACGATGATGTGATAGATTGAAGTTAAGACATTTCACGTCTGGTGCAGTAATTACTTGGGATAAGGACACTCGTCTCGTGCCCGAGAGGCGAAGTTCCAAGGAGTTTCCAAATGAATGTGGTTAATTTAACGGTTCTTTTGAAGATTGCGCAACAATCTTCAAACAATTGTTTGAAGTTATGAAAACAAACTCGAGCGGTTGTGTAATATCACCCGAAACAGATAGCCATCTGTCGGATCTTAGAGTCGAACTTTTATTCCGTGGTTATAATCTGTTACGGCAATTTGGGTTTCATGTTAAGTATGTGAGCAATTATGCTAAAATGGACACGAATTTGCGGTAGCCACTTAAAAGAACAAGGTCTGTAATAAGAAGTGATGGTAGATCAATGTCAGACTAATTTTAAATTGCATTACGAATTAAAACCGACACTTTATTTGAATTTGCGCACTTATGCAACCGAAATTGTGAATTCCAGAGTAACTCTTGGTTAGTGAATAAGTAGGTACCTATTATGCATGAGAGAATAAAGCATTTAAGAGTGCCATTTATTACTAACTACTTAAACCAAAGTTTTTAAGATGGTCATTTTTATAGTGCAACCAGATAGGTAGGTACATACAGAAAAATGTTTCATAGTTAATAAAAACATCCCTATTTGAAAAGTGATTTAAACTCTACAACCATAACTAAAGTCCGGTCACCGAGCAGGCAAGTGCTTTTCTACACTAGCTAAAAAATCTTTTAAAGATCTCATCTCGGGACTGAGCTCGATCCAATCACCGATGCACTCTTAATTAGTGATGCTGGTCGAGTGCCGTGTGGTCTACGTAAGTAGGCCAGGAGTACCATGGCCGGTGGGGTCGACGACCTGCGCGCGTCTCTAGACCCTGCTAGTGATGTACGATTGTCGTGTGTTTATATCGATGCTTAATAGTCAACCTTGACAGTTAACACTAGACTAAAAGATTATTGTAAAATTGTTTTTGTGCACTTTATAGAGCAAGTTAATTCAAGGCAGTTAAGCCGACAAGACAAGGTAGGTAGGTACATTGACTAGGTGACTGTAATAATGTTAAAGGCATAGTTAGTTAGTTCTACGAGTATTAACTTAATCTCTACCACTTTTGGCACTATTGAAATGTGCAATAAAACTGTTGCAGCTGCAGCTCGTCACTGCAAACTGCAGTGAACTTTACTGCCTCTTTGACATCAGCATTAAATTCTTTATTATCCAGTGAACTAAAGAGAATCGTTTTATGTTTAATTTTGTCATATAAGATACTAGCTGACCCGGCGAACTTTGTTCCGCCTTAATGGCAATAAATAAGCAGACTTTTTTTAATTTCGAACGGGATAAAAAGTATCCTATATCCTTCTCCTGGCTCTAAACTACCTCCCTGACAATTTTCAGCTAAATCGGTTCAGCCGTTCTTGAGTTATAAGTGGAGTAACTAACACGACTTTCTTTTATATATATAGATTGCTTATAGTAAATCTATATCTATAAAAGCGAAAGGTCAATGATTGACTGACTCACTCATCACGACACTACAAGTGCTAGAAGCCTCGAATTTTGCATGGCGGTTCCTTTTAGACCGCTTCACTAAGACGGGATTTTGCAAAATTTAACCCCTAAGGGAGTAAAACGGGGTTCTCGTATACGAAGTCGCGGGCAGCCGCTAGTACGTACTTAGATACTTGTAGATTCAGTACAAATTTTATGTGCGTCCAACTTGTTAACTATGAAAAGTCTCTAGGCTCCCATGTTTTGATGTCTTAAGCGTTGCCTCAAAAATGGTTAATTGCTAAAGTTATGTGTGAACCAAGTGAATAGACGGTGAAAGTAACTAACATAAGTGTTCATTCTTTTCTGGGATTGTTGGAGGCTTAGAGAGTTTCGAAGTTTTAATCACGTAACGACCAAATTAAAAGTAAGTTTTCTACACAAATATTGCTAATAAAAATAGAACCTTAACTTCGAACTCCTCCTATGTTCTTCTGATTAATTTCGTTGCGGGTCCAATGACAGTTTAACTTTCCCCCGGGACAAACTTGACCTTCACTGGTTGGGTTTTTATTGGTAGTCAAGCTGTAAATCCTGGCTACACAGGAGTTGCAGCGGTAGGAACGAGAGGTGGGAATAGTCCCGTAACAAAAATAGACAGACATTTAGGGTGGGTTGCACCATCTAACTTTAACTGTGACAAACGTCAAAAATCTGTCAAACTCCATACAAAATACACCGGTTATAGTAATAGTTACCGTTAAAGTTAGGTGGTGCAACTCAGCCTTAGTGAGGTATCGTCAATATAAACAGATAATGGCATAATTTTATTTTCTACAATGTCTGCATTGTTCAGAGATCGAACCCGCGACCTCTGCCTTTGACCTCTGTAGCAGTTTAGTGAGTGATTCACTAGGCCAGGCGGGCCATCAAAGTAAAAGTTGCTAAACACAATAATTATTTTAATTGTTCGTAGGGTAATCTCCGTGGGAGTAGGTTACGGATCCACTATTTAAATAACAAGTCTTGGACTAAATTCTGAGAAAAGTTTATGAATATCGTGCAGACGCTATGAAAGTTCGGTCGACCGACTGTTGGATAAGAAGCTTCCTTTATGAAAGTAAATCCTGTCTGCCTTGAGAGTTTTTTTTACCCAATGTGCAGGTGATCTGGGACTTATTTGCTTTCCCTTCCTGTAATCTACTTTGGTATGACTCTATTCCACTTTTTTTGTATCCATCGCATTTAGCTTGTGCACCCCAACGGTTATTATTATGCACCACCTAACTTTAAACGTGACTATAACGATAACCTGCGTTTTTGTATGGTGTTTGACAGATTTTTGACATTTGCTATAGTTAAAATAACATGGTGCAACCCAGTCTAAGCAATTAATACTTGATCAAGCGCGAAGAGACGTCCTTTCACTCTCTGTAAAGCCCAATTAATGAACGCAAAAGATTAAAAATAATTAATTAGTTCAATTAATAATCTAGACAACAAAAAAAATTCGTTGACACATCAATACTGCTGTCAATAGGTGATGAGCTGTGAACAATGTTTTAACAAGGCATTATGTTTTGTTGTCTAGATCAGCTAACTAATTTAATTTCGACAACAAAACGTATGCTTTCTTTGTTATAATACCTAATTACGATATTGGATGCATCTGAGCTGATGTTAATGGTAAAGAGTAAAATTATAATACTTATTAGAAATAATCTCATGTTGCAATACCCTAGCACGGTCCATGTTATGGGTCTATGTCTATATGTAAGAACCTTTGTATACCAACATTGGAGCAATAAAGTTAACACCAGGTGCGATTGTGGTTAAATACCTGCCTTGTTATGCATTAAAAAAAAGAATTCGAATTTGAAGAGTTTGTTTTGCAAATGTTTCGTCTCGTTTAGAAGCTGAGACGGGCACCGTAGCTCGAGCCCGGTTGATCGTGTTATCTTCGAGATTGCTTAATGGCTACTCAGGGATAGGGTGTCCATGTCCTTAATAAGATCAATAAATTACCGTTCAGTTCTCTGTCATTAACTGGAGAAAAATAGTGGGTGAAGATCTCATGTGTATGCATTGCAGTTAATTGCAGTCTGCATGGAATCATTGCTTAACGCAGTCATTTTGGTAATATAAAATTTTAAGCGTATTCCGTTTAAAACCACAGATATTTGCCTCACGTCACATTTTTTAAATTTAAATGCTCACAGCTAAAGATGTAAATCCCCTGCCTGCGTCTGTAATTACCGAATTCATAAAACACCAAGGCTTTCAAGGCACTGAAAATATTATTTCTGAGTTGGTTTTTTCATCTTAGTAAATTGCAACGATACATTCATATCTACAGGTGAGATTATGAATATTGTAATCAATGCAAAGCATATCAAGATAAAACTTACTCATCTTATTACGTAATCGTCCGTACTTGACTATTGGGTTTCCTTTTATCTACACCTGTGTTTGAGTAATACAGGGTGGCCAAAACAGTGAGGTCTAAAAGAAAAATTTAGATTCCTTACATCAAGGTGTACCTAAATCACCCCCATGTATATACCTTAATACAATTGTGCTTAGTTTAGGAGATAGAGTTAATTTTGTGATATTTTAAAATTTTATGACCTAGTAGGCTTTAAACATTTTTATCTTTTTTTTGGGTTGACTTTTTTCGGATTTCTTTTTTTCGACAGATTTGTTATTAATTGCAGATGTTTGAAAAAAATAATCACCTTCCTATCTTTGATTCAAGATACAAAAGTTTTGCTAGAAACATTAAAATTATGCTTTTATCAGAATACTATCAAATTTTCAACTTAAAAGTTTAAGTAAAAAAAAGAACTTCCATAGGTCCAAAATCATTTTAAAAACTGCGCCGTTTTCTGAACATTCATAATAATACAAAAATACATGTACTTAATGGGCCACTATTTCGTGTAATCGGTCCACTAAAGTGGTAAGTCGGAGTTTCCGTTACATGTTTTTGACTTTCTTAGAGTGAATTAATATTGGGAATCCTCTAAGTTTACATTACGTAGAACAGATTTAGAGCAGTAACTGGACAGAACATGTTTTTATTCTCAACGAGGAAGCTCTTGCCCTTCATCACACCTGGCGGAAACTGATGATTAGTTCTATCCAGTTACTGCTCTAAATCTGTTCTACGTAATGTAAACTTAGAGGATTCCCAATATTAATTCACTCTAAGAAAGTCAAAAACATGTAACAGAATCTCCGACTTACCACTTTAGTGGACCGATTACAGGAAATAGTGGCCCATTAAGTGCATGTTTTTTTGTATTATTATGAATGTTTAGGAAACGGCGCAGTTTTTAAAATGGTTTTGGACCTATGGAAGTTCTTATTTTACTTAAACTTTTAAGTTGAAAATTTGATAGTGTTCTGATAAAAGCATAATTTTAATGTTTCTAGCAAAAGTTTTGCACCTTGAATCAAAGATAGGACGGTGATTATTTTTTTCAAACATCTGCAATTAATAACAAATCTGTCGAAAAAAATAAATCTGAGAAAAATCACCCCAAAAAAAAGATAAAAATGTTTAAAGCCTACTAGGTCACAAAATTTTAAAATATCACAAAATTAACTCTATCTCCTAAACTAAGCACAATCGTATTACATACATGGGGGTGATTTAGGTACACCTTGATGTAAGGAATCTAAATTTTTCTTTTAGACCTCACTGTTTTGGCCACCCTGTATAATGTAACGACATCAAACCGCAAAGCAAATCTCTCAAATGTAGAACATCGTGGTCACCCTCTCTGACGTTACCGGATTATTGGCCATTTCCTTCTAATAGAACTCGCTTAGTGGGTTTATTAACTGGTGGACTCGAGAGATATAAAATAACATTCTATAGGATAACGTCTGTGATAGCTGGTGCAATTTATATTGCATCTGAGTCGCAAGGTGATCCAATAATCATGACATGAGGGTTAAATCATGAAGGCTGACGGTTTATTTATATTGAACTTATCTACAATTTACTACTTACAAGCCTAACTACTTAGCCACAGTCTGTCTTTTCAACCGACTTCAAAAAAGGAGGAGGTTCTCAATTCGACCCGTATGTTTTTTTTTTCTATGTTTGTTACGCGATAACTCCGCCAATTATGAACCGATTTGAACAAATCTTTTTTCGGCGTATAGGTAATACCTCAAGGGTGGTCCCATTTAAATTTAATAATAGAAAAAACAACCCCCAAGGGTGGAAAATTGGGGATGAACTTTTTTATACGCAATATTTTTAATTTTTAGTTTTTTTTTGTGTTCACGCATTTGAAGTCGGTTTTATTTTTTTTAAAAGTTAATTATTTCTTTTATCGTCGGGTTTAGAAGAACTAAGGTTATATTAGATAGATAGATAGAGAGACTAGCTCGGAATGTAAGAGACACAGAGACGGAGTCCTGACTTCCATACTTACGCCCGTATTCACAAACATTACTATGAAGTCTTACAGTGCGCGTGGACGCACGGGGTGACACACGATCACACGAACCAATCACAGAGCTCTATTCAACGCTTTGCGTTCGATTTGCTGCTTCACTTAAGCAAGCATCGTTTGTGAATACGGACATTAGATATATAATCTATACTTATAATAAATCTGTAGAGAGGTCAATTCTGTACATGAAATATATTTTCAAAATAACTATCAGGGGGTGATTAGTGATCGATACTGATGCCAAAAAT
The DNA here is from genome assembly GCF_004193835.3 of Ostrinia furnacalis. Classification (NCBI taxonomy): domain Eukaryota; kingdom Metazoa; phylum Arthropoda; class Insecta; order Lepidoptera; family Crambidae; genus Ostrinia; species Ostrinia furnacalis. Next base: position 71,177 of record NW_021136628.1, on the reverse strand, counting down.
GCAATCAGTAAAATTTTTGTCTGTCTGTCTGTCTGTCTGTCTGTCTGTATGTTCCTTATAGAAACAGAAACTACTCGACGGATTTTAACGAAACTTGGTACAATTATTTTTCATACTCCTGGGCAGGTTATAGGATACTTAGGAATTCCCACGGGAACAGGAATTAGCAGGAAAATCCTTTTGTATGAAAAATCTAAACCGTTTAAGTTAGACGCTTGAAATTTGGCATGCAGGTACCTTAGTAAACTTAAAGCTTAGTTACAACAGGATATTGCAAAATTCCCACAGGAACGGGAGTTAGCGGGTAAAAACATTTGTATGAAAAAATCTAAACCGCGTAAGATAGATGAAGGGGGTAAAACGGGATCCACGCGTACGAAGTCGCGGGCGGCCGCTAGTAAGTAAATAAAATAGTAAGACACGGGTCTTAACGCGACATTTATAATGAGTTAGGTAAGTACATTATGTACTCACGGCTTGACGTTTCGGCTGTTATGCTGCAGCCGTGGTCACAAGCAGTAATGCTTGATGCTTTATAAATGTCGCGTTAAGACCCGTGTCTTACTATTTTAGTTGAAATGGAACGCGAAAGTTTAAAATCTTATATGTAATAAGTACTAAAATAGATACTCTCGTGCTCTCAATTACTAAAAGAATGCTATAAATTGAAAACAACCTTGGCAAGAAGAGCACTGTGACATCTAAAGCACAGATTCAGATAGAGATCTACGCGCGTAATGTGTAACGTCGCGCGCGCAGGTGCTACCGCGCTTTCTCGGCGACCTATCACGAGCGAGGTCGGATCCCGCGCCAAATTGCAGGCAGATTGCCGTTGCCAGCGTTGCGGACATTCCGTTGCGAAATTAGGGGTACTGTATGCACCTCGCTCATATTGCAATAGTTTAGGGAGTAGGGTCAATTGCAGTGTATAGTCAAACTTAACTATCTACAGGAATTCACACAACGATATTACCTTTGTATGCACGTAATTTCAAACACTGCCTTCTCTAATTTACCAGATAAATGGTGGATTTGACCTACACGGGCCAGACTGGGGGTGCATGAGTTTATTAAATAGGAAGTCTGTCATTTGGCGGTAACTTGAAAAGCTGTCGACTGTGCTTAGAAAGACGTGTCAAAACGCAATGACCCGATGCTCCGTGACATCGTTATGTGGTTATTGCCATCGCCGTGATAGAAATTCACTTGGCGCATTTGCCTTTCACCACGACACGACGCATTATTGACATTGTATGCCACCCGACTGTTTATCACTTCTGCTTGCATTTGTGTCAAATTTGAACCCACTGGGGCAAAGCACTATTAACTTTACCCGCGACTTCTTCGTAGCTACACTTCGCAGCTAAGCTTATTTCCATTTACACAAACTTTCGCTTTTTAATATTCGTAAAGATAATAATGTATCAGTGAAGTGGTGTCCTTATTGAAACAATGTCAAGGGAATTTCGTATCTGTTTCATCACATTCATGCGGACGACTTATCAAGCTAAACACCATGGCAACTTGATAATAGCTTTAATAGGCCTACGATATTGCATCCAAATTATAGTATTGTTTATGCTGGTACTTATCTAGATGATGAATAAGGTGATAGGTAGAACAACACACATCTGACTGTAAATTGTACTTTCCTATATATCTGTATAGCTTTTTTACCCCAACTTATTTGATATTCTCAAAAAGTAACAAAATATTAAGTTACTCGTACAATAGCCAAAGCCATCCTCAGAATAAATTAACATGACGAACGAAGAATAACAATTGAACGCTCAATACCGTGACCATCCCAACTAATATTATAAATGCGAAAGTAACTCTGTCTGTCTGTCTGTCTGTCTGTCTGTCTGTCTGTCTGTTACGCTTTCCCGCTTAAACCTCGCAACCGATTTTGATGAAATTTGGCATAGAGATAGTTTGAGTCCCGGGAAAGAACATAGGATAGTTTTTATCCCGGTTTTTGAAACAGGGACGCGCGCGATAAAGTTTTTCTGTGACAGACAAAATTCCACGCGGGCGAAGCCGCGGGCGGAAAGCTATATTTCATAAAGCCAACCAGGATTGGATTACGAAATGAATGAGATCTTTAATTGACTCCAATTGGATTAAAAAGCGTTCGTTACTCGGGCTCACCCGAGCCAGATAGCTCGACCGACTCTGAATAGAGCTAAATATGTATAGGATTTACAAGTAGGGCAACCATCAAGCACGAAAAGCAGGAAATTTTAGAAACAGTTTGACAGTACAACAATACCTAACATGATTCGTTCTCCTAGAGGTGTGTAGAGCATATTAGGTACATAATAAATCAGCACTTTTCAATCAGAGCGTTTTCTGTATGGCGCCTCGAATATACCTACAACCATCTACCAAAAGATATAATTGAAACTACATGTATACTTGTATTTAAAGCTAAGCTAAAGGACCTTTTGTTAAAAAAAGGTTACTACTCTGTAAATGAATATCTTTCTGACAATTTATAATGATTTGTGTGACAATTTGAGTACCTAAGTATTTATTAATGAAATGGTTTTTTTTTCTCTCCGACTGACATAATATTGTATTCTGCTGACATTTTCTGTATGACTTAATTAACTTATAATTATTAATAATTGAATTGTATTTGAATTGTATCATTTATTGTGTCATAGATTTTTACTACCTATCAATTGTATCTTACCATTATTGTATGCCCATGCGGCGGAACACAGCTGATCTATCTACAAATTTAATGACCTGACTTATGTACCTGTGATTTCACAATAAACACAATTTGAATTTGAATTGGCTTCTTTCCCGACGAAGTTTTGTATCAAACCTGAAATAAAACTAAGCAAGTAGCTCTAGCTACTGCATCCGTCGTTTGACCGGTTTTTTGTATTAAGCGGAAACAACTCTCATGCCACCGCCCAACCCTATCTAAAAACGGTAAGAACACGGTAAAGGTAACCCTACTTACCTACGAGGGAGGCAACCGCAGCCTCCATTTATACGATGTAAACTTATCTGGGATGTTATACCTACCTACTCACGCCTGTTCACATGCGAGATACGTAACCCGAGTTACGGTAGTTACAGGATGTTCTTTGTCTATGTCGGTACGTTAATAGGTTTGCCTTTTGTTTCTCGGCTTGAGACAGGTTGTTGTACTAGTTTAAACTTAACACTTCTTGATATTAAATTGATTTTAACATACGGGTAAATACGCGACCTGAAAAATTTCAGGTCTTACGTAAACTTTAGAAAAAATGCTTTGTAATTGTCACACAATATGTGTCGCCATTAGTTTGGTTTATAATGTAATAAATTACCCTAAAATAAACGGTGTGATAGCAAAAAAAAAATACAAAGTTGCTCTAAATAATATATGTTTGCCTATTTTTGATAACATCTGCATTGTAGAGAGCGGAATTATAAATTATCATACTTACAGTACTTTACAGTCTCCTCGCAACTGGAATCGCTGACCATGTCACGGGTGGATGCTATAGTTACAGAATGAAAGGATCATACGTTTCTCATGCATAGCATCATATAGGGTGTCGTGTAGCGCATCATTGAGACATCCGGAGGGGAACGCGTCATGGAACGGTGCATGTTACTTTTCTACGTCGCATATTAGATTCGTATTTTTAAATATTATTATTATAATATGTTGTAGGTAAAACGTGAATCTTAGGAGGATAAGTTTACAAAATAATATTTTTGTTTTCTATAAATACAAACCTATGCCTATGGTAGAGCTTGGAAAATAAACATTATGTGCAATGAGTTGAACTTTAGATCAAAAATTTTCTGAATGAGGGTGTTTGCGATTGAAAAATCCGCCAGATGGCAATAAATACGTAGACGCGAGGTCCAAATGCTGCATGATTGGTTATTTTTGACATGACATTGACAGATATGTCAAAATCCACCAATCATACAGCATTTGGACCTCCCGTCTACGTATTGCCATCTGGCGGATTTTTCAATCGCGAAAACCCTCATTGAAAATCTCACATACCTCACTCATGTCATAAAACTAGTAGCGCCATCTATCAGGTAGGCGCCAAACGATCTTGGTTTTCACTTGAGTTGCAAGTTGAGACCATTTGTCAATGAAATGTTTCAAATAAAAAAGTTTTCTCTTTAGGGCCGATTTTTCAATCGTCGGATAACTTTTAACTGAAGAATAAGTTTGGCACATTGACAGTTTCAGTATGGGAAATATGTCAAAATGACAAGCTTATTCTTCAGTTAAAAGATATCTGACTATTGAAAAATCAGCCCTAGTCAACCAAACCTTTTTCTTTCTTTCTAATGTTATTATTAAATTTATTTTTTCTTTCCAGCCAGCGCACCCGCTCGTACGAATCGGACGAGCATGAGAGGGGCGCGTGCGAGTGGTGTGAATACGCGCTCGTCATCACGCTCGCCACCATCCTCCTCATTGGAGTTTCCGCGCTGACCATCTTCTGGGTGTTCTACTACCGCGATGGGTACGCCTGGGCTGACGGCAGCCCGGCCAAGCAGTTCAACCTGCATCCCACTCTCATGGTCGCCGGGTTCATCACCTTCAGCGGCTTCTGTAAGTTATTTATTTAATTAAAATTATTGCACATAATCTTAAACAACGCAAAAGGCGCACTTACTTCAAGACTTTAGACGAAGTTACCTCCTACTTTAAATTAAACGCTGCCTTTATAAGGTTCTCTGGCTCCTGTAAATTTTACCTTCATTAAAATTTAACGTTGAATTTTATGTAGCTTCATAAAGTTTTACCTGATAAATAACATAATTAAATTAAGGCGTTCGTTTGTGCTACAACAAACAAACCACGCTTATTTTGTTATTCCGTATAGAAACTGAAATACTTACCTTTTCGATCTTAACTGGTCGCCCGTTTGGTGTAGTGGTTCAGAACGGACTACTATGCCGAGAGGTCCCGGGTTCGATTCTCGGCCGGGCAGAAATTGGAATGATGAATTTTAATTTCTGTGACGGGTCTGGGTGTTTTCTATGTATAATATGTATGTATTTACAAAAAAAGTATTTAAGTATGTTTATATCCGTTGTCTAGTACCCATAGTACAAGCTTTGCTTAGTTTGGGGCTAGCGACACAGTGTAAATTACCTAATGTCCAATGATATTTATTTATTATTATTTATTTTACCTTTCCTTTCATTGCAGTTGGAGACATCTTTAACACATACAAATTGTAAAATCATTTCATTTGATTTTAGGACATCATCAATATTATCAGTTTCTTAAATAACGCACGGTGGCAATTAAAGAATCTTTTCTGAATATCAATATTCCACTAGAATAGTGCATAACATCGCAATTTACATTGACCGATCTCTATTATCATTTCCAGCGGTGCTGCTGTACCGCATCTGCCGGTGCTTCAGGCGCATCTACGTGAAGCTGCTCCACGCCATCTTTCACGCGCTGGCGTTCCCGTGCATCGTCATTGGGTTCCTGGCCGTGTTCGACTACCACAACAAGTCTGGCATCAACAACTTCTACTCCCTGCACAGCTGGATCGGCCTCGTGGCTATGGGACTGTTTGGAATACAGGTGGGTGTTGGAAAAGGAATCTATACAATCCGGTCGGGTTAAGTGCGCACCTAGCGGTTGTTACGTCACATCGACGCTTTGGTACGAACAGGGCGAACGCGGGTATCATGCGGGTGAGTCGCATTCCAGTGAGGTGCGCAGGATGTACCAGGGTAGCTCGTTACCGTTTCGCACGAGTATAACCGGGTATTACACATCTAAATATTCCTTTAGAATAACTCTTTCTTCTTGTATGATAAAAACGGCATCAATACCAATGCGTAGGAAGTTTAAAAGATTAAACAAATAGAGCGATATTGTTTTATACACTGTGTAGAGATAAAAAATTGACCCGTGAGAGGAGGGCGCCCGGAAGCTTCGCCTTCTTGTAAGATTGTGTAGGTATGTCTAGGAGTAGCTGACTGGACAAAGAAATATTTATAAATAAGTTGCAGTATCGATGTACTTACTCGTGTAAGTATTATGTAGATAAGCAGAATTTCTTTACACACAAATTAATCTTCCTTGCCCTTGTTTGGAGCTGGTTTTAAGAGATAAATACGAGTAAATTCATTTAGTTTCGAGGTAATCATTAACTACAGGATGTACGATATATTAGCGGAACGTCTTCTAAAAAAGACGCCTAATTATTTCATTGTTAACACATGTTTTATGCAAAATTTACCACTATGCAAATTTCGTAACAAAGGCGTTAAATTATGCAGCCTGTTATAAAAGGTGACATTGTGCTAAAGGCGTAGCTTTTTGTGTCTCGCAACGTTGAAAATAGAACCTGAGGTTTTGTAAGCTAATTGCTTGTTTACGCAAAAGTAAATTTAGACGAAATCGTTTTAGATACGCGCACCTATTTTTAGGACTGGAATTTATTGATGTAAGGTATGTTAGGTAGTCATTCCTATGTTAAACTTGTTTACCAGACTAGCTAGATGGTTCCAATTTATTAAAGTAACCTATCAGGATCTTAATTAATTTGTTGATTGTTATGTTCGTCCTGGTCGTCCTGTCATTGTATTCAATACCTAATGGTTTGATCATGTTTACTCACCACTACCACCTACTCTTTCCTCATATCAAAATGCAACGACTGACAGCCCCACGTCAACCCATTCAGGATTTGCCAATTTAAACGTATCTCATCGTCTGATCGTTTACTAAGTCTACTGTACACTGCCGTAATACTCTACTAGTAATCTCTCTTCAATTGACCAAAACAACAAATGGAGGATTTAGCCTACACTCCCCACCCTGGTCAAATGGGTTGGGGAGACCTGTTCGTATATTTCTCCCATAAGGGAGAGATAAGATTAAGTTTAAGAGGCGTACTTATAAACGCCTCTTACGAAATCCACGGAAAGAGTGGGGGTATTCTACTCATATCTAATTTGTATTTCATGTGATTCCAGTACGCTGTGGGCTTCTTCAGCTTCCTTCTCCTGCTCATCTGCAACAAGGGCACCGCCGGGTTCCGCGCCTCCCTGGTCCCCGTCCACGCCGCATTCGGTATCCTGACCTTCGTTCTTGGCGTCGCCGCTTGCCTGACTGGTTTGACTGAGAAGGCGCTCTTCAGCATTGGGTATGTAGGACTTGCAGAATTTGTGATCTTCTCTGATTTAATTGGTGCACGTTTCGGTTGTTTAATTAGCACTTAGTTTCCGTTTGACCGATTTAAGGTTTGATCCAAAGCTTATCACAGAAATAATTAAGCTGATCAGTCCATGCGCACGACATGAAATGGGTATTCTTTGGTGAATCTAAATCTTCTCACAAGAAACAGATCAGTTTCAGTTCAATATAATTGTGGAAATAATGAAAGAATTCAAATTCATAGACTTCCTTGGAACCTAATGCAATTCATTGACCTGAACATGCACCAATAAATTAGTACCTATTTAGTACTTTTTAATTTTATGTTTAGTTTTGGCACTGTTAGCTTCTGTCACGTTTGCATCTTCTGTTGGTACGATTGTAGAACCCACTTACTTTCCCACTCTATTTACTGGAATGCCATCATTATTTTCGCTAAGTTTCTCCGAGAAGTGACACACGCCTCATATTATGGTATCGCATTTGATGGGAGATTGCACCGTCACGTCAATTGCTTTTTACTCCGTGCAGTTAATTATCTCCTTGAACAATAACTGACTGCTGTCACTTAATTAGCCTCCTAAAAATTAATGGGCTTATTTTAAAAACGATTTTTTTGGATATGAACCCACAGGGTGCTAAGGGGACTCAAAAACATTATTATGCCTGCACTGTTTGGCTATCTGTCAGCGGGCTAGGACAGGTTGTATCTCAAAAATGCTGCAGCAATTACAACAACAAATAATAAAATTGCAATACCTAACTAAGTAGGTATTTGCAAGATACTCTTTTGGCGTCCGTCGATTTAAATTTCACATGGGCTTCTCCAACCGTACCAAGTAGTTTGTGATCGTTGCATAGTGCACATCCATAGCATGTTTCTCCATGGCTGTCGTGTTTGTTGCTTCTATGTATGTCCATATCCACAGCGCGGATCGGTACAGCACATTGGTGGACGAGGCGGTCATCGTGAACACCATCGGAGTGGCCATGATCGCGATCCTGGCTGTGGTCATGTATATCTTGTCGAGGAACAAGTTTCGGGCGGCGGAGACTCGAGACAGCCACATAAGGGCGTCGGTGGACTTGTAGAGAGTAAATAAAGCGGAGATCCGCTAAGTAGATAGTGCCTTTGAATTTGTCTCAGATCAAAGTAGGTTTTTTTTAATATAAAAATAGAAAATTGATGGATTTACACAAATACCTATACAAAAAAATAAGTAGTACCTAATCATCTTCAGCATTTTTATACATACGATGTGCCTTCCGTGACTGGTATTAAATTCATTAATAGGTATGTAGTTAATTATACAAATGTAAGATAGGTAAGTAACTAGTACGTACTTTTAACATGTTTGTTGAATTCTAAGTACAATTTGTTGACTGAGCTGAATGAACGATTTCCTGCATATATTAGATCTGAGTTTATCTTATACATATTTTTAAAGTAATCTATCGTTTAGTGGAGACGAGGCTCCTTCGATTTAGTATAAATGGTCTGTATCAGATCAACATTTACTTTATATAGAAATATATTAAGATTATTATTGTTAACTAAAATTCGAATTTAGTTAAGTAATTGTTAAATTAAAAATAAATATTTATACATATTCCGATTTTTTCTTGAAGGTGAAAATTGTAAATACATCTTATTTCAAAGTTCTATCATTGCATGTTTTTCACTGCACAAATACCTATATTTTTATCGCTTTGGGCCTTGTAATGTTTGCATGCTTAATATACCTACATAATTATTTACTTTTAAGGTGCATGATAATTTAAGAAAAAATATTATAATTCATAGGCACTATCCCAAATTACTTAATTTATTTTATATGAAAAAAATGTACGAATTGATTTTATGCTTCTTCCCTTACAAACAATATTAAACCATACCACACTATGCCGAAATACTCGTACCTACACCTTATACCATCTTTCAAATAAAACACCCTGTATGAAATTAACGCCATAAATTATTGCTATAGCAAGAGCGTAGTTCGAACTCAAGGCACATACGATTAGCACAACATGGATTCACTTATAGATTTTTCCCTACTGGTGCAAATAGCCACACTACACGGGATCGTAATCGGATCCAAGACTACATTTCCCAAATAAAAAATTACTGAACAATGCGTACATCTGCTTAACCACCTACAAAACAAAGCATGTATCACACTTATGCTCGTCCTAACCCTTATGAATATTAATGACGATTCTGTCACTTTCATATTCTATGGCTCTGATGACACGAATGAAGCCACAAGAGGAACACTTACTTTGTTTTTCAACTTACTTATTTTTCCTCTTATTCGGTAAAAAAAATGGGCACATGTCATACCTACTACCAATGGATAAATATATAACAAATTATTAACAAACATTCTAATACACCAACGACGCATTTGCATAGATAGATTGTCGGCATTTTGTGGTAAGGAAGCAAGGTGTATCTTTTCCGTCATTCCATGGTTGTAAGTACTTACTTCGCCGTGTGGTGACGGCAGAGTAGAATACATTTGTCACCAACCCCTACTCTTCCCGCGGGTGTCGTAAGAGGCGACTTAGGGACTACACAACAAACAGAGAATGGGCTCTCTGAAAAACATCAATCTTTTAAACTGCGATCTCCAACCCGCCTGCCAAGCGTGGAGATTATGGCAAATCCCTCCACCATAGTGGAGGAGGCTCATAGTCCAGCAGTGGACTGTAAAGGGCTGTTGATGAAGTACTTACCTATACTTATACCTAACTTTAACTTCAAAACTATAAGGGTTCCTTGTCAGGACTACGGAACCCTAAAACTCCACTCAACGACGACTGAGTACGACAAACAATTTCTCAGAGTAGATCTAAAGGTGAGTATAGACTAGTGCATTTCTTGCGAATGGCAATATAGGTAAAGTGAATGCCGTTTGGTTCGTGACAAGGTTTTAACCCTAGACATTTCATAGGCTCGTTGTTCTGTTACAAGTAAATGCTCTAGCCTATACTCACTTCAACATGTATTTTGTACTAACCCGGGGCATGCGGTGCGCAGGGCTGACGCGTACGCGACGCTGACGGACGAGTCGATCGTGGTCAACGCCATCGGCATGAGCATCGTGGCCGTGGCCATCGTGGTGCTGTACACCGTCCGCGGCACCGGCGGCTACCGCCTGCGCAAGGTCGCGGCGCAGCACCCCAGCTAAGCGCCATCCCAGCTAGGAGATAAACTGCCTGTCGCTTGCCATTAAAACCCGGTTTTCACTAAAGCGGAGAAGAGAGGTGTGAACATCCAATCAAATTCCCGAACAAACGCTGAGCGAAAGGTGATTGGCTATTTAAACGCGTCATCTTCTCTCCGCTTTCGTGGAAACTGGGCTTATCTTACGGCCCACTATACTTTTGCCAGACGTGCCAGGTACGCGTTATTCGATTTGTCATCTGTACCTTGCGCACCTGACAAGCGTTAGTATGTGGTTGCCCTAATATTTTTGATTTGCGAAATCTGAACCCATTACGAAATGTTTACGAAACAAATTGTCTGCAATTTGTCTTTAGTTTTTTTCAATGCCATTCATCTCATTATCATTTAGTATGATGAGAAAACGTACCTTTGAAACATTTTGTAGAGTTTTGTATAATTAATGAGAAATAATTCGAATGCATTTAGTTTTTCTACCCATCACAGTGGCCAGTTTAAGATGCGGCATTTTATCTCCAGTTTTCTACATTTTAATATTCGATTTTATGCTTACAATATAAAGTTTGGATGACACCATGATTACAAGTAAGTTAGCAAATATAAGCATAAATTCGGATCTTCCAAGTTTCTTTTAGGAGAAGGTAAGAAAGTAATCGAATGTCTGCATAGAATGATTTTACGCGGAACAATGTTAATTCAGATTAAACTCAATTATATTAAATGAAATTAAAATAATGTATTGACAGTAAAGTTATATTGTTTAGCTCAATTTGTTAACTTTGTGTTACACAAATTTTATGTAGTGAATGTATAATATTATATTGTTCTGCGGTTGTGCGTTGTTCCAATTTAATAAAAGTTAAATATTATTCCGTCTTACGCTGGTTTTGACAATCTGTCCTCTCAAACTTCTTTCTTTTCTGAACGAATGAATAGATAAAGGATAAGATCATTCCAAGAGCCATACACAGATTGGAAAAACCAGTATTTAGTCAAAATTTATTCGACTGAATTATACATTTGAAACGTAGTTTTTTTTCAATAATGATTAAATATGTATATTAAATGAGATGTTATTAGCTGGAATTTCATGAACTTCAGTATTATTTGAAGACGAGAGTCAGTTTTATGTTTGTGTTCGAAGCGGAATATGTTTACAGAAATATATCTACATATTATACCTAAATATTTTCCATTTCAACTCCATTGTACTCGCTGTTCTGTGGTAAATTAATCATTAGATTTAGCGTTAGATCAGACATTTGTCCCTAAGTAAGTTACGTATGGAGTTGACGTGTGAGACAAGACCTGGAGAAATGATTTCATTTCCCACACAGTCATATTCAAACGAATATTTATGAGGCCATACAAATAAATACATTAGATATATCGAATTTTGGTATCAGCTCGTAGGATTTAGTGTTAAGGTATTTTAGATGTAACTTGTATATAATTTTTAATCTAATTAATGTAACGTGCGAGTGTTCGATAGATGTAGAATGTGATCAAGTTGTAGATGAACTTACATTTAATTATAATATTTAATGGTCAGTAATAAGTAATGTAATCGTACCGAATAGGTGAATATTGGCCAACCATTCGTACCCTTGAACACACAGGCATTTTTGAACGTAAACCTTTAAATCTTTGAAACCGAATATAACCATTTTTCACTAAGATGTCCGTTTAGATACTTTGCATATGACTTAAACTTAGGTGATTANGGTGATTGTGGTTAAGAAAGTGTTCATCCAGTTGCCAAAATCGATGTAAAGTGGTCATTGTTTGTTATAATCAATTATTACTGTGTATTACATACATACATTTAGCATGTTTATCAATAATTACATTTAGGATAATGCTCAAGGTATTTAATTTTATACAAGGGGTACCTACATATTCTTTCCTTGTGTAGAGTTGAGTAAATTTTCTATTAGATTTAAATATAAATAACGAAAATTTTTGTAAAATTGCATTCCAAAGAAGCATTCAAATGTGTCGAACATTCTTTTTGAAAATATACAATCCGTGCTAAGACTGCATAGAACATTTTGATAAAACCCGGTTTGCAATGTTTTTGCAGAGTGTATTTACAAGTTTTAACTATTCCAGACTTTGCGGATCCCTTCGAAATATCGGGGCCAACTTTTTATATTATTATAGACTCCCCCCTTTCTGACATTTTGTTACGCACTTTTTGTGGATCACTATTTTCTAATAACATTTCAACAGTCAGACCTATAGACATTTATTTAACGCACTAAGAGATTTAATACGGTACCTGCTTATTATTGTAACAATATACATAGGTTGTTTTCGATTATACGAATAAGTTGCAAGTGTATAATAATTAATACGGTTGATCTTCAAGTATTTCAAATTATAATTATTTCGAATATTTAGGTACTGTAAGTATCAATGAAATATGATTTCGAGTTGAGTTGACTGCAGTTATATATTGGTTAGTATGAATTTTATCACTGTTTTACATTTTGAAATATTTATACGGCATTCATATGGTACATTAAAATACTTGTAATAATAATGCGTTGTTTTATTTTGTCCTGTTCACGATATAACAAAATAACTTTGTGGAAATGAGTTATAAAAGACTCTACAAACCCTTTTAACTCTTAAATAAAAGATTTAGACATTTAGAATTCCTATTATGATTTTATGAAATAATAAGAATGTGTATGTCGAAGAACACTTTATTCACGTTTTATTAGACAACCATTATCTAACAGTCGCTAAGTAAGTTCATAAATGGTTTGCGCAAAAAAGCTACTTATTTATAATTATATGAAACTAGTTCAGAAGCAGAACATGACGAAAGTATAGGCATTCGATGACGTTAAGATTTAACGACATTTATCATATTAATTTCATGATAGTAGTTCTTAATACATTATTTCATCAATATACCTTACTAGCTTTCCGCCCGCGGCTTCGCCCGCGTGGAATTTTGTCTGTCACAGAAAAACTTTATCGCGCGCGTCCCTATTTCAAAAACCGGGATAAAAACTATCCTATGTTCTTTCCCGGGACTCAAACTATCTCTATGCCAAATTTCATCAAAATCGGTTGCGAGGTTTAAGCGGGAAAGCGTAACAGACAGACAGATAGACAGACAGAGTTACTTTCGCATTTATAATATTAGTTGGGATTTAGTCACACTGAACTTAGTACTCAGAGCACTCATATTTAAAACATTGAAGACGCAACAATTACATAATATCACAAAGATCAAAACCTACAAAAATTTGGCTTCAATTTGAGCACCTTTAGAAAATATATTCAAAGATCAAAAACAGATATAGGTAATTTGATTTTATAAGACATGAACTCAAATGATTAAATTTTTAACTGACTTAAATATATCTAACTTTAATTTGATTTTAAGTACATTTTAACTGTCACACATTTACATAAAGTGGACACAAAATCCACGTATTTTTACAATTTCAAAATATTTTATCAATACAGTAAATAGCACATATTTGAAAGACGAAGAAGTAAGTATTTTTAATTCATTAGCTCCGAAATTACGTACACCCTGAGGAATTGGTCGACAGTAAAACAATTTTAACACTGGAATAAACTATTAACGGGGAGAAACAACAGAAATCTTCCGTGAATAATTCTATACTTTTTTTTTCAAATCACATGAAAATGCCTCGATGCGCCACAGTTATGTTAGTTTGACAAATAACTACTAAAAGTCGATCGTGTTTTGTCTATGACTGATTTTAAAATTACAAATAGATTAGTACGATATTGACGAAAGATTTGTGTTTTCAAATGTAACGGTATCCCGTTACATACTACACAGTAAATATTTTAATGTAGGAGAATTCAAATCGAATCAAGCTAATCTAATTTTGCAAAAATATGGATCTGTTTATGTAAGTAATTCATAAATGCGAATATTCATGCAGTAATTACTTATATTAATAGATTAATAATTAAGTTTAGGCTCTGTTTTGACAATGTAAATTTTAAATGCAATAATCCAAAAAATGGCAGAATTTTGTTAGGCCGAATTTTTGCAAATTATATGAATAGTCTTAGACATAATACTAAAAATTAGATAAAAATGTACGAAATGGATATTTCTTTAAAGCATGTGTAATTGACTGTCTAAGTTCATGGATATGGAGTATTATTATAATAATAAAGGTCTTCGACTATCACACCAAATATTTTGCGATAGGGACTAGATGATGAATAAACATAATTAAATAGATCATAGTAATATACACATATACGTTCATGATACTGGGTGTGAATACACTAGCATTTGCTCCCAGTTGGATTCGAATCGACAACTGCAACAGGCAATTTCTACGAACGCAATTAGGTACTCTTTGGTAAGAATGGCACAATATTAATATTGTAGGAACGTAATAAAATAATATCAAATGCACCGGGAATGCACTAAGTAGTTATAAAGCTGCCATTTTGTGCAAATATTGGAAACTGTGAATATAAATAAATTTTAATAATATTTTATACGAAATAGATTACGATTTTCGACCATTATGCACGCAAATAAGACACTGTGCGATTACTTAATACTACTAGACATAATAACATTTGTAATTCGAATCTAAAAGATTTTAGATATATTAATTCATATAATTTTAATCGATTTAAAGATACGTAGAATTTGAGATCGTCAATGGAGAATTAATATAATATTATTGAGTGAAAATAGAGATTTGTAAAGTTTTTTGTCATGATCGTAACCATCTTTTTTTCAAACTAGTATCAAACCATCACATACATATTGATTCAGGCGTATGAGAAAACATTCTTTAATACAAGACATAACATCAAAATTATACTCCGTAAATTGACCCACACAAATTAAAAACTACAATGTTTACACTGTGCGAACGTTACTGCTTCAGTAAGGCTCTTTAGGAATAACAATATGACGTCATCCAAAAAGTTAACAGCCATAATACAGTCAACTTTAAAGCCTCGGACACACTGGGGTCAAATATGATACACAACGCCATTATAGGACTTATACCGATGGGAACGAGAGGCGGGATTAGTCTTGTCCTGCTCTAAGAGAGTGTGTGACATTCTTGTTTAGTCAATCCATATTTTTGCTTATTGTTTTTAACTGAGTCTGTGTTAGATCATTCTTAACTGTTAAATGAAGATGAGATAGATCTATTACGGAGCAAGTTGCTCACTCAGTAAATACCTATTCATTCGTAAGAGTGTGGGTGGGAGCAAAAAAGTCATTGCATTTCTCCCCCAGTGTAACCAAGGCTTTTCTTCTGCATAGTCCATCCAACACATATTTCACACAATAACAACACCCACATATAACACGCATACATAGAACCGTACCACCTAACTAGGTGCGTTCTTTTAATCCGGTAGCCGTAGGGCTGCCCTTACCTTTCTTCTAGCTACATCCTCTGCCATTCCGTGGCATATTGATGTTGTTTAGGCCATGAAGTATTGAGGGAACTCGTTGGAAATGGCCCTGACTAAGGCCTGGTCTTCCCGGCTGGCTTCATGTTCTTCGCAGAAGATCCTAGCGAAGCAACGGAGGAGGTCTTGACGACGATGCAGATGCGCCTCGTAATCTGTGTTGCGGATTATACCTTGGAGAATCTTGAGGTACTGTTGGCGGCGCTGAAAAGAATGTTGGATATATGAATAGTGTGTCTTATTGATAAAGGCGGAGACGAAGTATTTTTTATCACTATACATTATACAAATAGCAGGCTGCAAAGAAACAAATTACACCGTTGACTAACCATAATTAATTATATCTTTACGATAAAAATCCAGGTGTTAAGAATTATTGACTGTGATTTGTTGGGCATATTGTATTGTTCACGAATACTCAAGAATGGGCTTTATGCTTAAAATAAAAATACTGATATTTTGAGTGAATGTGCAAGAATTATTTATTTAAGTCGGCCTCGACGTCTACTGCCAGTAAGAAAAAGAAAACAACTGTCAAAATAATTTACTCTAAAAATGACAAATTCTTCCCAAGGGCGTCACAGTAAAAATAAGTTTGAGGAGCCCTGCTCTAAGTAATTCATTCACAAGGTACAATGTCAACAGCTCCTAACCACTGGGGACTCTAACAACTGACTTTCTACTACATCTACTTACAATAAAGTACAAATTAGCTTACCGGATCTCCAGCAGACAGGTCAGCCAGCTGCCTAACTATGATATCTATGGCGACCTTCACGTCGTTGGTGTAGAAGTGCTCAGCGGTCTTCTTACGGCTAAACAGGTCGATCACCAGTTTGAGGACCGAGTGGGGCGGCGCTGGTTCATGCTCGAAGATGTGTACTGGGTCCTCTGTTGAAAATACATCAAATAATCAGATTCATCATTATTTCAGGCATTGGACGTCCACTGCTGAACATAGGCCTCCCCCAATGATTTCCACAATGGCCGGTTGGTAGCGACCTGCATCCAGCGCCTTCCTGCTACATAAAGACTAAATCGAAAATGTCTTCAAAGGTGTCACGTCACGTCACGTCACTCAGTGTCGATTTAAATGTTTAAATATCACCCAAATTCGTATCATGGATTAATGGGATGAACGAAGCAAGTATTGTTTATAATTATGTCACAGTCGAGTACATGAATCGCCCAGTTAATTGAGCGACTAGCCCGTTGATTGAATGTCGGTGTTCAATTGAATACTGATTTTTTGATTGAGTTAGCTGATTGAAAGCTACCACGGCTAAATCTTGAGCTGCGGGTTTTTGAAAACATTTTGTGCTCTTCGGAAAGGACATGTCAAATAATTTTATAATAATTTCCAAAGATAGGCTTGTCTTACCATCTAGTAGTCTTGCAGGGAATGGCAAAAACGGACTTTATTTCCGATACCAGATTCCAAGCGATTTAATGCTTATAATTCGATTTATTTTATAGCCAAAACATACATACCTTCTCTATTGAGCAGAAGAAGTATCTTCTCACAAAAGGTCTTAGCATTATCGACCGTCTCCAAAGCATTTAGAAGCAGGCTGTCGTAAGGCTGGTCAAACTGCAGGTTGTAGGCCAGGAGTAGAGTCAGGAAGAGATCTGGTATTTGCTCATTCTCATCTGTTTCTGGAGGATTCTCGATCAGCTCTAGCAGAAATTGGGCGAACTCCACTCCGAGTTGTTCTGAAAATGTTAATCGGAGTCGGAGTTATGATGGAAATGGTACACAGTCTTCTTAAGGCTTGGTATTTCTTCTAAAGTAGGTATTTCGCGCTGTCAAAATCTGCGCGCGCAATTCTTCGCCGAAAACAGCGCGTCAAAGAGCTCCCGCCACAATTTCCAGCTACACAGTATAGAAATACGCAGTTGGTTAGGTTAGGTTGACTTCCTTCGGGAGGGGCTGTGGTAGAGAAGGCTTTGTCCGGAAACCCACAGTCTCCTCCCACTTAGGCGAGTGACGGAGCACCGGGGTCTTTTTAGTGGGTATGCCTCGTCCTTCTGACTTGGTGAGCCCCACATAACCTACCCTGTCCCCGCAGGGTAGGTATGCGATTCAACGCATTTTTTCCCCGTNGCCATTCCATGGCATATTGATGTTGTTTAGGCCATGAAGTATTGAGGGAACTCGTTGGAGATGGCCCTGACTAGTGCCTGGTCTTCCCGGCTGGCTTCATGTTCTTCGCAGAAGATCCTAGCAAAGCAACGGAGGAGGTCTTGACGACGATGCAGATGCGCCTCGTAATCTGTGTTGCGGATTATACCTTGGAGAATCTTGAGGTACTGTTGGCGGCGCTGGAAGAAATGTTGAATGTTATATGAATAGCGTATCTTATTGGCTGGGGAAAAGGGTGGAAATTTATTTTTCATTACTACACAAATTAGAATATGGACTAAAGTAATTCTCTTGTACCAAAAAAAATCGAGCATGTTTTTAAGAATTGATCATGATTGGTAATGGGTGGGCATATTTTATTGTTCACAAAGATGTAAATAGTAAAAAGTTAAACATATTATATTTTGAGTGAAAGTGCGTACCTACTTACTTAATTACTGGCATGTATTATCAGTAAGAAAAAATAAGAAGACAACTATCTGAAAAATTCAACATTCGGAAGGTAGAATGTCATTTTGTTCTTATCCAATGGTAGCGTTAACAATTGACTTTCTACTGTATCTATTTAGTATTAAAGTACAAATTAGCTTACCGGATCTCCAGCAGACAGGTCAGCCAGCTGCCTAACTATGATATCTATGGCGACCTTCACATCGTTGGTGTAGAAGTGCTCAGCGGTTTTCTTACGGCTGAACAGGTCGATCACCAGTTTGAGGACCGAGTGGGGCGGCGCTGGTTCATGCTCGAAGATGTGTACTGGGTCCTCTGTTGAAAATACATCAAATAATCAGATTCATCATTATTTCAGGCATTGGACGTCCACTGCTGAACATAGGCCTCCCCCAATGATTTCCACAATGGCCGGTTGGTAGCGACCTGCATCCAGCGCCTTCCTGCTACATAATTAAAAATTGAGTCGAAAATGTCTCCAAAAGGCTCACTCAGTGTAGGTCGATTTAAAATTTTAAATGTTTAAATATCACCAAAATTCGAATCATGGATTGATGGGATGAATGAGGCAAGTATTGTATAATAATATTATTATGTCACAGTCGAGTACATGAATCGCCCAGTTAATGAGGATCAGTACTGTTGTAGAAAATTCAATAAAACTAGTATCTACGTTAATCTTTAAGACATAAGAAAGATATTATATCTTTTTGAATTATCCAAATCGGACCATTACTTACGAAGATATTAAGTAATAAACATAGACCGTNTTTGGCTAGAAAAAAATATTTTCTATCCACGCAGTACGCCGGCAGCGTTCGGATCGGATATAATGACGTCATCGTCCCCGCGCCGGGCGGTCAGTGAACTTTTTTAGTAATTTGGCCATAACTTCGTCAATTTTTGTCGTAGAACAAAAATTTTTGGACTGTGTATTAAGGATTTCTTAGCCCTATAAATCTGCATTCACAGCTAAAAATCGAAATGATCCTCATTGAGCGACTAGCCCGTTGATTGAATGTCGGTGTTCAATTGAATACAAGTCATTAATGAACTCGGGGTTGTTAATTACTACGAGTTAGCTGATTGAAAGCCACCGCGGCTAAATCTTGAGCTGCGGGTTTTTGAAAACATTTTGTGCTCTTCGGAAAGGACATGTCAAATAATCTACACTAATATCTATAAAGAGGGAAACTTTGTTTGTTTAGTTGTAATGAATAGGCTCAAAAACTACTGGACCGTTTTTAAAAATTCTTTCACCATTCGAGCTACATTATCCACGAGTAACATAGGCTAAATTTTATTTTGGAAAAAATAGGGTTCCGTAAAATATGTAGATAATGTAGTGCACTCGCGCGAAGCCGCGGGCGGAAAGCTTTCCGCTATCTTTGGGAATTATTATAAGACTAGCTAGTCTTGTCTTACCATCTAATTAGTCTTGCAGGAAATGGCAAAAATGGACTTGATTTTCGATATCGGATTACAAACGATATAATGCTCATAATTCGATTTATTTTATAGCCAAAACATACATACCTTCTCTATTGAGCAGAAGAAGAATCTTTTCACAAAAGGTCTTAGCATTATCGACCGTCTCCAAAGCATTTAGAAGCAGGCTGTCGTAAGGCTGGTCAAATTGCAAGTTGTAGGCCAGGAGTAGAGTCAGGAAGAGATCTGGTATTTGCTCATTCTCATCTGTTTCTGGAGGATTCTCGATCAACTCTAGCAAAAATTGAGCGAACTCCACTCCGAGTTGTTCTGAAATTGTTAATTAACGAGCTGTTAGACGAGTCGGAGTTATGATGGAAATGGTACACAGTCTTCTTAAACCTAGGCGCAGACCATCGATTTTTCGTCGACCGATAGTTTAGTCGGGCAGTTGATCAGTTTGGGCATGACGGCATGTAATATGGAAGTGCGCACATTACACCAATTTGATTTGGCCGATTCTTCATACAATTTAAAATCGGGCACAACTATCGGCCAACTAAAAATCGATGGTCTGCACCTAGTCTAAGCATTTGGAATAGTCGAAAGCACTCAGACTAGATTTTTGTAGCAAAATAANTTTCTCTGTTACCCGGCCTTAAACCTAGGCGCAGACCATCGATTTTTCGTCGACCGAAGTTTAGTCGGGCAGTTGATCAGTATGGGCATGTATGGTGCGCACCATAGCTGGGCATTAACTCGTTAATCCGTTAATCGTTAATTAACGAAGTTAACATTTCTATTAACGGATTAACTTTTAAGTTAACTTTAAAAAATGTTAACGGACTCATTAACTTCCGTTAAATTATCCTAAGTCCGTTAATCGTTAATCCAGTACCTACTATTTACCAAAAAGATACAGCAGCCACGCTGAAAAACGCGTTCTGACAAGTGTACGTTCGGGTGGTTCGGGCTTCCAGAACTTCCAGAACCCAAAACAAGTTTTTGTAACCAGATCACTAACACAGTATATGAGCTAAAGCAGTACGGAAACTTAGCCCTTTCGGCGAGTTAAATACCTACACTTCGACTGAGTGTTAGGGTTGGCACTCTTAATCTTTATAAAATTAATAGGGTTCCTACTTACTTATTTATTAAAACGTTTATTTAGGTTTTTTAATTATCAAATACCTGATGGGATAAATTAATTGACTAAGTAGTTAACAAAAAATAAAACGTTAATTAGGTTCTATAATGATCGAATACATAATCGAATAAATTGATTAAGTACTATTAGAGGCCGTTAGAAGATCTATTCTCATAAATAAAATACCGGATACTTACTTTCACATACCTATTGCCTCATTTTAAATACAGTTCATCACTTAGTACAAAAGCGTGGTGCGGAGCAAATTACTTTATTCACATAAATTGTTAAAAAGCGTAATTACGTAATTTAAAAAGAACTATTACAAAATCAGATGTAAGCACTTTATTTAAAAAGTAATATTTAATCATTTTTACAATTCAGAATTATTACGAAGTTTAAAAAATAAAAGTTCTGGTTTTGAAGATGCCGAGTTCAAGCAGCCGTATACTACGCAATACACTCGTGGCATGTTTTTAAAAATACAGCGGACAGTGCATGCAATAAAATTATTATTAATAATTAACTTTTTAAAAAAATAAAACCGACTTCAAATGCGTGAACACAAAAAAAAAAAACTAAAAATTGAAAATANTACAAAAGGGTGCGGAGCAAATTACTTTATCAAATAGAACACATAAATTGTTAAAAAGCGTAATTACGTAATTTAAAAAGAACTATTACAAAATCAGATGTAAGCACTTTATTTAAAAAGTAATATTTAATCATTTTTACAATTCAGAATTATTACGAAGTTTAAAAAATAAAAGTTCTGGTTTTGAAGATGCCGAGTTCAAGCAGCCGTATACTACGCAATACACTCGTGGCATGTTTTTAAAAATACAGCGGACAGTGCATGCAATAAAATTATTATTAATAATTAACTTTTTAAAAAAATAAAACCGACTTCAAATGCGTGAACACAAAAAAAAAAAACTAAAAATTGAAAATATTGGGTATAAAAAAGTTCATCCCCAATTTTCCACCCTTGGGGGTGAAATATTTTCTTCAAATTCGCATGAAACCACCCTTTTGATAATACCTATTCAACAAAAAAATAATTGTTCAAATTGATTTATAATCGGCGGAGATATTGCGTATAAAAAAGTTCATCCCCAATTTTCCACCCTTAGGGGTTGTTTTTTCTATTATTAAATTTAAATGGGACCACCCTTGAGGTATTACCTATACGCAGAAAAAAGATTTGTTCAAATCGGTTCATAATTGGCGGAGTTATCGCGTAACAAACATAGAAAAAAAAAACATACGGGTCGAATTGAGAACCTCCTCCTTTTTTGAAGTCGGTTGAAAACACAACGCGCGCGACACTCGCGACGGATGGACTGCGAGGTTCGCTTAGAGCCCGTGTAAAGCGTGCGTCTGTGTGCGTGAGTCTGATTTCGAGCGTTTGTATGAAGCTTCCGTACTGTTTGATTTATCTACTGTGTCACTAACGACACTTGTTAGTATGTGTGGGACAACTCTTGCAACTGAATTTAAGACCAGTTTTCCTCAACCGATTGAGCTGAAATTTGGTATACCTACTCATGTAGGTACGATGACAATGCAATGTTATGGTACCATTGAGCTGGTTTGATGATGGAGTCATGACGTGGCCATAGGAACTCGTAAATGAATCGGCGGCATCGCATCGAATTTGGGTTCGTTGTCTTTTCGAGCACTTTAGTACTAGATGATGTCCAGGGTCCTGATGATGGAGTCAGGAGGTGGCTATAGGAATTCCTAAACGAAACGGTGGAAACTTATCGAGTTTGGTTTGCTGGATTTGTCTTTTCGAGCAGTTTGGTGCTAAATTGTATTGTAATTGAACCAAGGCTCTGAGATTGAGATACTACTAAAAAGTGTAAAATAAAGTTATAATAATTAAAAAACTTTTTTAAAAACAAGCTTTTATTCTGAGATGCAGTTGTACTAAAACGAAAAAAAAAAATTGTACTTATGCAAGGTTCAAATAATTTCGAAAGCTTGTAGCGCAAACATAGAGGAAAAAATTCTAGGCGCGATACAAGCTTTCTTAATTATTTGTACCTTGCATACAATTATTTTTTTCGTTTTATTATCATGTGTTAACGGATTAACGATTAACGTTAACTTGCGTTAAATCTTGCGAAATGTAACGTTTTAACGTTTAACGAAGTTAATTTTTTTATTAACGGTTTAACGATTAACGAAGTTAACTATTTGATTAACGGTGCCCAGCTATGGTGCGCACATTACACCGATTTGATTTGGCCGATTCTTCATACAATTTAAAATCGGGCACAACTATCGGCCAACTAAAAATCGATGGTCTGCGCCTAGTCTAAGCATTTGGTATAGTCGAAAGCACTCAGACTAGGTTTTTGTAGCAAAATAACACTTATTGCAACTGCATGAGACACAGTGTTAAGTTTTACGTGCTATCGTCTGTACATTTAATTATTTTGTGAATGCTTTTTGTTCGCTATATTCAGTTTACGTGACACACTGTATTTTTCTGCGTTTAACAGGATTTCGGTCGCAATTCCATATAATTTTCTTTTAAAATATCTTCACCACAAAACAAGTAATCGATCAGAACCCGGCAGTGCTGGCAGAACAAAATAGTGTTGTGTGCTGCTTACCAAAGTGTGTAACCGGCAGTTTGTCTCCCATAGACAAGACCATAGAGAGCAGAAGCGCCGAATGTGACAGGCGACTGACAGCGCGCGGGTTATCCCGCATGTCTCGTGCTATTTCGGCTGGCAGGGCTGATAGAGCCAAAGTGGCTAACGCCGTGCGTTCCAATCCGCACATTACGCCAAACGCCTGCAAATGAAAAGAGAAATTATATCATGCAGCTATTTCGATTTACGGGTCTATTTGTTTCACTTCAACAACGAGAGTGAGAGAGGGAAAGAAAAAAAGGGAGAGGTAGATAGGTAAAGGGAGAGGGTGAGAGCTAGAACAAATTATTTGTTGGACTAGATCCCCAGGGACGTACAAAGCAGCATATAAAAAGGTTAAAAGCTTACTTTGGTCAAAACTCTATCTCATACTTTTGCATTCCATTGCAATGAAAATGGAGAAACACTGGTCTCAACGCGTTGAACTTATTAGTTTATTAGTTACAATATTATCACACCTGTAACAAAAGCTGGCGCAGTGGCCATCTCGTCTCCATCTGGTAGTACTGGACAAGCGTCGTCACGTACGCGTAGCGATGGCTGCTGAGCACGTGCTGCGAGATGTTCATGTCTGCGTTTGACTGCGGAACAAAAATAATGTATATCACATTCTAAATGATAAATAAATATCCTTGGACATTTTACACTGCGCCTCTAGTCCCAAACTAGGCAAAGCTATTATGTGTACTAGACGACGGATATCATCATCTCAGCCATAGGACGTACACTGCTGAACATAGGCCTCCCCCAATGTTTTCCATGTTGCTCGGTTGGTAGCGGCCTGCATCCAGCGCCTTCCCGAGTTCCTGCTACCTACTACGACGACGGATATAAACATACTTAAATACTTTTTTTTAAATACTCATCTCACACATTTAATTGCTCATTTGTTTCAATCGAAAGAAGTCCACTGCTAAATAATGGTCTACCCCAAGGATGTCCACAAAGCCTGGTCTGATCTGATCAATAAATTTTATTTGTATTTCAGGAAGTAAACGCTGCATTTTGTGTTATAAAGCCTCCAATTCTTTCAACATGTTAAAGTGTTAACATATTATGTACAGGTCCTCTTTAATACACACAACTTCTTTCCTGACATTTATAGTAAACCTGTTTTGTAACTGCATTATGCACACATATTTATTGGGGGAATTGCACAATGTCTTCCCATACAGAATACTTTTAGATGAGACAATCATCAGCTTGGTGGAGGCCTTTGTCCAGCAGTGGACGTCATTCGGCTGAAACGAATGAACGAATCATCAGCTACATACCATAACCGAAATAAGTTCAAGCAGCTGAGTTTGTATGTCATGGGCATCATCATGCAAGGCCCAGCCTCTTTGCTGAGCGTCATTGGCCGCTTTGGAGAGTGAGTTGAGTGCCGTCATCATCCGCATGGCATCAGGAGCGGCGTCTATGGCGTTCTTGGGGCAGGTGATGTTGCTGTTCGCTTCTCGGAGAAGCGCATCTATGATCGACCGGGCTGCACCACCAGGGAGGAATTCCTGAGAGTGAGATGAGAGAGATATCATCAATGCAAAACTAAACTTACTAATATTATAAATGCGAAAGTTTGGATGTCTAGATCAGTGGTTCTTAACCGGTGGTCCGCGGACCACTGTTGGTCCCTGGGGGCATTCCAAGAGGTCCACGAAGACATCGTAATAAACAAGTGACGTGACGTGATGAGTCTAGTCAACACAACGCAAACGGCGCACAGTGGGCGAAAAATCGACCTCCCCTTTCATAGGATTTTGAAAAAAAAGTGGTCCCTGACAAGACAGAATTTGGTAAAATGGTCCCTCATGACTTAAAGGTTAAGAACCACTGGTCTAGATCGATGTTTGTTACTCTTTCACGCAAAAACTACTGAACTGATTTTGATGAAACTTTACAGTATTATTCTTTATAACCCAGAATAACATTTAGGCTATAATTTATGACGATCTGTAACAAACTAAATTTCACGCGGGTGAAGACGCGGGCAAAAGCTAGTACTTAATAAGAGAGCTTTCAGTCACTATCTTGATTGGAGCTCAATGCAGAATTTGTTTATAATATTAATTAAATACATGTCAAGATTATTAATAAGTAATTAATTTAATAATAACCACAAACTAATGCAAATTAAACATCCCCTTTTCCTTAAGTATTTTCAGCATATTTCCTGTCACTGTGGTAGATAAATAGAATGTATAAGCATAAAATAGCAAATTCCTTGGTGACAGCACGTCTTTTTNTACTTTAGCAGAAATACCAAGCCTTAAAACTGCATGAGATACAGTGTTAAGCTTTACGTGCTATCGTCTGTACATTTAATAATTTTGTGAATGCTTTTTGTTGGCTATATTCAGTTTACGTGACACACTGTATTTTTCTGCGCATAACAGGATTTCGGTCGCAATTCACCACAAAATAAGTAATCGATCAGAATCCGGCAGTGCCAGCAGAACAAATGTTGTGTGCTGCTTACCAAAGTGTGTGACCGGCAGTTTGTCTCCCATAGACAAGACCATAGAGAGTAGAAGCGCCGAATGTGACAGGCGACTGACAGCGCGAGGGTTGTCCCGCATATCTCGAGCTATTTCGGCTGGCAGGGCTGATAGAGCCAAAGTCGCTAAGGCCGTGCGTTCCAATCCGCACATTACTCCAAACGCCTGCGAATGAGAAGAGAAATTATATCATGCAGCTATTTCGATTTACGGATCTATTTGTTTCACTTCAACAACGAGAGTGAGAAAGGTAAAGAAAAAAAGGGAGTGATAGGTAAAGGGAGAGGGAGAGAGCTAGAATAAATTATTTTTGGACTAGATCCCCAGGGACGTACAAAGCAGCATATAAAAAGGTTAAAAGGTTACTTTAGTCAAAACTATCTCATACTTTCGCATTCCATTGCAATGAAAATGGAGAAACACTGGTCTCAACGCGACAAGGTAATGCATTGGTGAACTTGAATTTATTAGTTACAATATTATCACACCTGTAACAAAAGCTGGCGCAGTGGCCACCTTGTCTCCATCTGGTAGTACTGCACCAGCGTCGTCACGTACGCGTAGCGGTGGCTGCTGAGCACGTGCTGCGAGATGTTCATGTCTGCGTTTGACTGCGGAACAAAAATAATGTATATTACATTCTAAAGTCAAATTCAAATAGTTTATTCAGTACATAGGTCATTTCCCGGGCACTTATACACGTCCCAAATATAGCTTGCCCTACCACAACTTCGGGACAACAAATGGGCTGATGCTGAGAAGAAGTAGCGGAAGAAAGTCAGTCACACGTCTAATAATTCAATTGTTTCAACCATGCTGCGCGTTTCTAGGCGCTTCCAGCGACCTTAACTAGATCGTCGGTCCGCCGAGGTGAGAGCTGCCTACATTACGTTTTCCGGTTTTTGGTCCCTATGCGATCTGATCAATACATTTTATTTTTACTTCAGGAAGTAAATGCTGCAATTTGTGTTATGAGGCCTCCAAACTCTTTCCTGGCATTAATACATAGTAAACCTGTTTTGTAACTACATTATGCACACATATTGGGGGAATTGCACAATGTCTTCCCATACAGAAGTCTTTTAGACGAGATAATCATCAGCTTGATGGAGGCCTTTGTCCAGCAGTGAACGTGATTCGGCTGAAACGAATGAGCAAATCATCAGCTACATACCATAACCGAAATAAGTTCAAGCAGCTGAGTTTGTATGTCATGGGCATCATCATGCAAGGCCCAGCCTCTCTGCTGAGCGTCATTGGCCGCTTTGGAGAGTGAGTTGAGTGCCGTCATCATTCGCATAGCATCAGGAGCAGCATCTATGGCGTTCTTGGGGCAGGTGATGTTGCTGTTCGCTTCTCGGAGAAGCGCATCTATGATCGACCGGGCTGCACCACCGGGGAGGAATTCCTGTGAGATGAGAGAGATATCATCAAAGCAAATCTATGTCTATAAAAGCGAAAGATCACTGATTGATTAACTCACTCATCACAAAATTTCAGAAACTACAAGTGTTAGAAGTCTCAAATTTTGCATGGGAAACCTCCAGTACGTAGGTGCTCACTAACATGGGATTTTGCAAAATTCAACCCCTAAGGGGGTGAAACGGGATCCACGCGTACGAAGTCGCGGGCGGCCGCTAGTATTTAAAATAAGAGAGCTTTTAGTCACTAACTTTTTTTTGTTCATTTATGTATGTATTCATCTTCTATTGTGTTCTAAATAAATAATATTCTATTCTATTCACTATTTTGATGGGGGCTGAATCCGGAATTTATTCACTACATTAATTAATTGCATGTCAAGATTATTAATAAGTAATTATTAATTAATTTAATAATAACCACAAACTAATGCAAATTAAACATCCCCTTTTCCTTAAGTATTTTAAGCATATTTCCTGTCACTGTGGTAGATAAATAGAATGTATCAGCATAATAGCAAATTCCTTGGTGATAGCATGTTAACTAAGTTTTACACAAAAGAAGAATTCCATCCCAGTTTATGACAAAAACTTAATCAAGGCATTGTGAACTTACTCTCAAGGAAATAAGTACTGTTTCCACAGCAACTTTGGACATTTCATGGCTGAGTTGAGTCTCTTTACGGACTGCCTGCACTATCTCATAGATAGCGTTGGGCTTGATGTTGCCCTCGCTACTGTCCTGGCTGTCATCCTGATTGTCAGTATCGGAAGACACTTGTTTGGTTGCAAGTTTAGCAGGAACATTTTTGTGCTGAACTTCTGCATTTTCTGTTAAAATAAATGGTTTATGTTACATTGTATTATTTCACTTTTACACCATTATCAACTGCAGGTAGAAACTACTGACATTATATTAATTATCCAACCATATTTTTACAAAAAACTTATTTAACTACAATACACACAGGTACAACACCAATAACTAATAATACAGACACAAAAGAATTGATGTATAAATTATAATATGCATTACCTTTAGCACTGCTCACANAAGCATCAGGGGGTGACACAAGTCGCGCAGATTAGTACTCACTGGCACATCTGCATGGCAAATCTGCGGTCAATGTCATGATACAGGGGGGTAGGGGGTGCGATTGTCTTTCAATCTTCGAATCGGTATCGGTACCCCAAAATCTTGGAGGGTACCAAGGGGTGCCTTAGGACTTGTGACGGGGGGGGGGGGACACACATAAAAATAATTGATAAATAAATTTATAATCTGCATTACCTTTAGCACTGCTCACAGATTTAACAGGAGATTGGCACTCTCTCTCTTCACTTATTTGCTGCTGAGACACCACAGGCCTCAAATCAAACGACGGTGACACTCCATTAGGCGGAGTGTGGTCGTCCAGCCGTGGTGGAGGCTTGGGGGCCTGTGCCTTCTTACTCAGTGGTTTCACAAACATCTGTAGCTGCTTCTTTTTCTCATTTAATCTAGACACCAATTCTTGCTTCTGAGCAGACAAACTATTCTCACCAATAGACTTAATGCAGTCATTTACGAATGCCAAAAAGTACTCGGGATCCACCTAGAACGAATTTAATCAATTCTAATTGGGCCTAATACTTCTAATTGAGTGATGGATGCGGAAGTACTTTTAATAGCAATGATGCAACGTAGCAGACTGGTCTTGGTATTTTAAGGCTTTAACACAGGTTTGTCGGTTTAATAAGCAATTTAACATATAAATGTAGAAAATTATACAATTATACAGGCTACAAAGTGTTAAGTTTATGGGATACTATTTATACTATAACTATCATATTCTGGGATATACCTAGACACTTACCTTCACTGAAGCAACATAATTAGAAGGAACAAATCCAACTTGACCCTTCCTATTGACTACATGCCACCAGTTTCTTTGCTTGGCATTATTTTGCTGAAGGAAGAAGAATTCACCTTCAGAGAAGCTCAGGGTCTTGGTTAACGTCGCCTCGAAGTCGTACAAGGCTTTAAGCATCTCGCACTCATCTAAAATTCATAGAATAAGTTAAACTTTACCTATCCACACCCAGATCCGAGGTACAGTACACTATGAATAAACATTTACAAACCTGGACTAATTTGGCCGTCTCCCATTGTGAATGAAATGTTTTTGGCAATAAAACGATACCCTTTATATTTTCATACTATAAAATAGAGGAATTATTTTATAATTTCATAATTTCAATGTTCTGCAAACAACACTGAACAAATCAATTTTTTTGACACTGACTTTGACGTATCATTAATGACAGATGTTGGATAAATTTGACACTGACAGATCTTGGCTGGGTTCACAGAACTTTTAATTTTGGGGCCACTTCTCTGATGTTCATTATATCAAATGGGGTTGGGATTCACTTACACTGCGCGAATTGATACAGGCACATTGATACAGACAGTGCTAGCTAATTTTAGATTTTAGTTTCATAGTTAAATGGTAGGCTAATGCCCGTTTTTAATGAATAAACAAAACAGCTAAACAATCTTCCATTGCGAATACCGGTCTTTGTGAAAATCCTTGGGGGAGGCCTGTGTCCAGCAGTGGGCGTCATTTAGCTGAAACGAACGAACATTAGCGAAACGAATAACAGGCAACTTATTACACATAAGGGCAGTAACTGTGCGGCGCGGTTTCATACAAAGTGCTCCGTCGCGGGCACCCTTTCGT
Source organism: Ostrinia furnacalis (assembly GCF_004193835.3). NCBI lineage: Eukaryota > Metazoa > Arthropoda > Insecta > Lepidoptera > Crambidae > Ostrinia > Ostrinia furnacalis. The sequence goes on along the minus strand of NW_021136628.1, from coordinate 40,895 downwards.
ATGAAACCGCGCCGGGGCCCGCTTAAAGCAGTTACGGGCCTAAGAGTTTTAAAATTCATGTATTGTGGGCTTTATAAAATGCATGATGACATTACCATCACGGAGCAAAAACATTTTGCTCCGTGCTTGGTACCTAACCAGTGGCGGCGTTAGTTAGGTAACCTAACTAAATGATCGTAAAAGCAAGCACTAAAGAAACAATTGCATCCAATTATGTAACGTAAACCTACGTAAACGTTTCCTGCTCCTACCGGCCAAAATTGGTAAATTTTAAAACAGCCTACTGCCTATTCATGTGCTAGTATACCCAAATGAATTTCATATTCACTTAAAATGGCCGTAAAAGTACTAAAGAAACAATCGCTTCGAATGATTTTACAGCAGGTAAACGCTTTCTGTATTACCTACCTATCGAATGCATATCGAAAGCGACCGTAGAACGGGTGAAATTTCAACGTTAGTAGTTAGTGGTTTTGCCGCGACAAAATGAGCAGGAAGACCATTGCTTCTCAATGTTTTGTCTTTTGATTTTAACCCTTGTTACTATAAAGTAGGTACTAGTTATATCGAAACTAGGTACCTACCTATATGTACCTACCTACTTTATTATTATTCTGTGCTTGTATTGGAGTAAAACATTAAAAAATAAATAAGTAGGTACCTACTATTTAAAGGACAATCGAGATAGTTTTAAACATGATGTAAATATTAAGGTACGTAATGTGAAGTTCCTCGAGTGAATACTTAAGTATTATCATTTTGTCATAATTCACGTGAATCCTATCAAATTCCAGAGTATGATCAGGAGGGTCTGTGGGTGGGTATAGTTACCTACTTAATACATATCAGGTATCAAAGCGAGTACTTAGATACGGGGAAATAGGTAGGCATACCTAGCGCTTCATCTGAAAGGCTTTGGTCATCCATTTCCAGGAGAATAAGTGTTATTTAGGTAATAAAACTGGTGTTTTAGGAACTTGGGAACCACTGACTTCAACCCTCAGCCGAGTAGGGCAGTAGCTGGTGCTTTGACCGGCCATATTACACGGCACCACCTAATTTGCCGCCANCCACCTAATTTTGCCTTTGAATAGATTACATCAAAGGCGGAAGTTGGATTTAAGTTTGTAACAAAATCCATTAACAAAATATGAGCGTCAAGTTTTGGATTAAAAATTATGATTTCATGACTTCATTGTTTTGCAAGATACAAAGATAAAACTTGAAGTAGAAAGATCCTACTTTGAGCAAAATAAAAAGGTAGTTGTAAAACAAAAACTTCGTTCCTATTCCACTATAAAAGATTAGCAGTAAAAAGAACTTAACTAAAAGAAAACGAGCGTAAAACCCTGTAACAATAAACTTTAAGCCGACATTCGCCCTACATCCCGCAGTTTTCTTATTTCCTCGAAGGATATCGTAGAAACGGGCGCCTTGACCTGTTTACACTAGTTAGCTGAAGAGAACGACCTCGCGATCGATTTAATACTGAAAACAGCTGGTGCGGACCTGAAATCAGATTCCCTGGCTCCGTGACCAAAGATACAGGAATTTTTGAAGAGGTGACAATTGTGAGTTCCCATGACACTTTACCTACCTATTGGAAAACAAAACATAGGCCTACTTCTTTATAGGTAAATAATATAGCGGGAGGAAAAACTTAGGTAACGCCATGTTAAGTGGTGGTATGATAAGTACCTATTTACAGATTTACTTACAAACTGAGACATATTCCAGTCTCAGAGAGTCTGAGATATCCTTCATGCAGTGAGCGCGCGTCGCTGCACGTGACATTTTCAGGTGTAATTCGAAATACTGACCTCACTCATATATACAGTGTGTCCGGGCTTGTAGTGATCAAACTTTAAGGGCGTAATCTATGGACAATTTTATCGATGAAAATACTTCAAATTTGGGGCTTGACCCATTTCTCGCAAAATTACGAGGATTTAAGTTTTTAATTTTTAGTTTTCACCTCTTCCTTCAAAAACAAGTGAAAGCGTGGGTAGCTTAACATTAATAAGCAAATATTTTATATCATGCGATAGCCAATAAAATTATCCTNTTTTCTTATTTCCTCGAAGGATATCGTAGAAACGGGCGCCTTGACCTGTTTACACTAGTTAGCTGAAGAGAACGACCTCGCGATCGATTTAATATAGAAAACAGCTGGTGCGGACCTGAAATCAGATTCCCTGGCTCCGTGACCAAAGATACAGGAATTTTTGAAGAGGTGACAATTGTGAGTCCCCATGACACTTTACCTACCTATTGGAAAACAAAACATAGGCCTACTTCTTTATAGGTAAATAATATAGCGGGAGGAAAAACTTAGGTAACGCCATGTTAAGTGGTGGTATGATAAGTACCTATTTACAGATTTACTTACAAACTGAGACATATTCCAGTCTCAGAGAGTCTGAGATATCCTTCATGCAGTGAGCGCGCGTCGCTGCACGTGACATTTTCAGGTGTAATTCGAAATACTGACCTCACTCATATATATATAGTAACAGTACAGATAAGCAGGATCTTTAGTACTAGGCATTAGGAATAATATAAATAAATAAATATCGTGTGGGCTGTAACAAAATATTAAACTGAAAGTTGATACCACAACTAATTATATAACATACTCGAAACCTTTTCATTCACTCATTCCTAATTTTGATGCTTATTCTTGAATTCCCGCAAAATTCGCTAGAGAAAAATATTCCTTACACGTGAATCGAGGACCACCTGTGCACCGTGATGCAATATTAACGTTATGCAGTCGACTCGCGTCGTGTGTGACGTGATACTGCTGTTCAACTCACTGTGTTCACTGGTATAGTAGAGAACTAGTTCACCTCTTTTAAAATAGAGTTAGACAAGATCTTTAAGTATAAAATTTTGTAAATGCAAAGGTTTTTGAGACACAAACTATTCAGATGATTGCAATGAAACTTTTACCTAGTTATACTACTACGATAGCTTATAATAGGTGGGCCCTACATTAGAACTGAATAGGCTGAAATAAACTTACTTGGTTAGGTTACTCCATTTCAGGATAATTTACAGTAAAAAAAAAAGAAAAAAGGGATAATAGCGAATATTTATTTTAGTGTCTAATTAACAAGAATGTAATTAAGTGCCTACAACTTACAAAATTCAGTCGCATTTTTGGATTTCATAAGGTAGGTGGTCTTTTTCTCACCCCGGCACACAGTTTATTTCAACTATTTATTCACTATCATTTAAGGTCTCTTGGTTTCAAAATGAAAATCTTATTCTGCAAAATGCATTAAGTAGATAAATTAACTATGCAGTAGTATAATTTAACTTTAGTTTGAAGTGCACTGGTTAATGTTACTATACATATTAAATTTTTCTCAGAATAAAATAAGATTGTGTAGATTTTCTTACTGTTTAGTTAAATAATTATACTTTCAAAGCAGATAGGTATGTAAATGTTGAAGACTTTCATTTTAACAAGATTTATCTCATAATAATGCTTATAGAAAGTTTTAACAAGCGTTGTACCGATTGTTATTTTTTAAGACTGTTTTTAGTCTTCGGGAGCTGTTGAAAAAAGAAAAGCTTTTCTTTCAAATATTTTCTTATTAAAACATTAATTTGAACAGTAACTTAAAAGTGCTTTTTCAAGTTTGAAGGCGAAGAGCGATCCTTTTGTAAGTCATCGATTGCCATTGAAGAATCACTTGACTTACCTACTTGTTTCTCCAAAAACGTAGCTACGTTGCGCACCGAACAAAAGTTATTTTTTTGTAAATTAAAAAATACCATTGACATCGGAAATTAACTTTATTAATATTATGAAGTTTGGTTGTTAAATGATATCATTTGACATTATCTTGTCCATGACCTTCCCTAAATTATACTTTTACTATTGGCTTGGCGTATAATTCAAAACTGATAATTCTGAGTACTTAGGTAGGTACAGACAACAACACAATTACCCTGGCATCTTGAGTAGTTGTAAGTAAATAGGTACACGATTTTGCAACAAATATAGAGTCTGATGTACTGTTGACTGTACTTTGATAATTAAAAAGTAGGTGCTATAAGTACCTAGCGAAGGTATAACATACCATAAAGCCCCTCGCTCATGTTTCTTAGATTTTCACGTCATGGTCGTAGCGAAGTGGGTTGTCACGTGAGACGAAATTAATGTAATATTTCAGACTCAAAACGCTGACTGAAACACGAGTGTCGTGTGCCCATTTACGCAAAAATGCTCCTCTGATTACTTTGTGCGTGTGTTCTTAACGATACGATTCAGAAAATGTGTATTTCTTTTATTTTAGTCTACTTTTTCTGATAGTATTCAAGAGTGAAAGTGCTCAAACAAATGAGGACTAAAGAATGTCACAAAATTTATCTTGATGAAAATAATTATACTCAATCCTGAAAAAAATCAAGGTTTTGTGAAGTTTCTAAAAGGAAATTGATAGCTATATATAAATATTCGAGGAGTTCAACCGACTTGAAAATTACACTGTCATCTACAGGTGTCTTTGAAAAAGGACCATCTCTGCTCTAAAATCTAGTTACTACCACAGAATAAATTTAAATAGTTTATGTAACAGTAATAAGGGTCTCACAAAACAGACCTATATAGAGGCTAAATCGTTGCGATCAAAACGGAGGGCCAAGTCGGAACTGTGGCCATCGTTTGTATATTTAAAGGCGATTAGGTACACAAGCGCCAATGTTCAGGCGCAATGCGCTCTCATTAAATTTAAAGCACCGTGCCTACTGCCTTCAGGGCTGCTATCGTTACTTATTAGGAAGTCTTAAAACTTAAATGGACACAAATAAGGCTAGTTTCCGTAGAAGGACATAGCGCTTATTGTTTTTAGGGCTGCTAAAATTTGTATAAAGTAAGACATTCATTTTATTATCCAGTGCTTGAGACTTGAAAAAAAAGTCGAGTGTCGCTGTTCATTTTCCCAAACCACTCATCCTGGCCTCGGCTAAAATGTAAAAAAAAAAACATTAATTAGTGCGATGAAAATTCCTGTGATTTTTATTCAAAGTACTCACTCGGGTAAAGTCACCTACAAAAGTAAAAAAGCCACAAGCAAATTGCATTTTCCCCTCTCATTTTGAATACACTTGAATCTGCAAAGAATATAATTTTTTGAGGTCGGAGCTCCCCTTCGGGGGAAAACCTCTGCTATAATTAATTCAGGCGACATTTCTTTTTCAGCTCCCTTGTAACGAAAACCTCATTGCATTCACATATAAAATTATGCAGCCGTTGGTTTGTATGTGTGTTGTGCATAAAAATGCCGCTTGGCAAAAAAAATAAAAGATATGACGTTTCTAGGAGGGCGTTTTGAAAATCGTATTACTTTAAAGGTTGAATTAAAAACTTTTTCATATTTAGTTGGTTAGTTTGATATTTAAATGATACCAAGCTGTCTGTATACTTTGTAATTTAACACCTTCGCTGCCAGCCTAAAAATGGCACTATTCCGTTCGGGCCATGGGGGACAATGATGGGCGACACTTTAACTTTCCGTTCGGGCCGCGTCGGACAATGATGACCGCGAGTCAGACCTATGTTCAAACCTCTGTATTGAGCCGATGGACAGCATTTCTTCAATAATTCTCATATAAGCTGACCCGCGCGGCTCCCAAGATTAGTGTACGTCACTTGGTTCTCAAGTAAAGCTCGGACTTAGAAAAAAAAATGTGGATAACGGTAGCGCAATGAAACATGGTAATTATACAATGCATTTTTGCAAATGTATCAACTTTTTAGCAAGATAATAACGGTTTATTAATTAAAACATATCGTTTACTTATTTTACATAATTTATATTATGCAGGACAATAAAAAAAAATCACTTTCATTGTTGAACAACCACTTTGTATGAAGGGTTGGTACAGGTACTAAGTTCTTTGTACATCAATTGGTATCTTTTCTTTATTTTTATTGAATTTTTCTCATTTAAGTTTATTGATTAATAAGTATAAAGTCAAATTTAACACTAATATGCATTTATATCGTGGCCAAATCTTAAAATTGATCACGTTATGATGATGTGACCAATTACTCAATACTCAATATGTTTATTGCTTCCTTAAGTACATTTAGGTATTACATACATATAAGTATTATAATTATTTTATAAAATGGTGTTATTTCAAGAATCGTTGAACCGATTTAGAAGAAATTTAGTAGGAACACAATAATTTGTGATCATGGCAAGGACATGGAGGGGGGGGGGGATGCCAAAGATGCCAAACTCTCTCTTTGATGACATTACGGTATAAAGTTACAAATAATAACACCAACTACAAAGTACTTCTGCTTAAAAACTTGAAATCGAACCGCCCTTCCGCCACTGTAACGCATTGTAACGTTTTTCAAGACCTCCTCTCCCCCCAGATTGCATTACGTAACACTAGAACGCCCCCTTAGCAACAAATACCACTTCTCACTTTAAAAAAACGCTATTTTTGTTTTCACCCACCAGAATGGGTGATAATGGGTAAAAACCGGGTTTTTACCCAAATCACCCAGTTTTAACCCAATCGGGTGAAATGGGTTTTTACCCACTACCCATCTCTAATTACGTGCGTATGACCACACCTACTTTATCGATTAACAATTCGATTAATCGATTTTATTGATTACCATCAATACTATCATTTGATTATTAATTCAATTCCTTATTTTCAGCAATATAATCGATTATTTCAATCGAATAATCGATTATGATTTATTCGGTATATATGTTACGGCTAAAGATAGGTGTGAACATAAACTTAAGATTAGCCGGCTAAACTTAAGTTTATCTTCGGGAAGCAGCTAAAGTTCGATAACATGTTAGTTTGCGTCGTAATATTCCATCTTTAGCCGGCTAATATGCACATTAGCCAAAACGAAATGGCTAAAAATGTATTCGATGGGCGCGCCAGGCCGGCGGAGGGCTTAAGGGGTGGTGGGGATAAGCGGTACACAGCAGATGTCCATATAAAAATAGTTCGCACAAATCACCACAACTGGCTTCTTATTATTCCTGGTTCCTTATTATTTTTTTTTAATGATTAGGTAGATATTATTTTAAGTAATTAATATTTTGTTATTTTAATAATTGTAATTTTGAATACCTACATAGGTACATAAAAGTATGTGTAATGAAAGTGATTATTTTTAATAAAGTTTTCATGTCAAAATAGTAAACATTAAATACATTGTTTCCTTTTCCATTTCCTTCTACATTTTTAGCCAAGGGCCTGCGGTTACACTTAAGTTTAGCCGGCTAAAGATAGAAGAAACTAACATTAACACCTCGTCGCATATAAACTTAAGTTTAGCCGGCTAATCTTAAGTTTATGTTCACACCTATCTTCAGCCGTAACATATATACTAACTAAATAGATAGAATCGATAGTAAGATATGATACAATACTCTCAATATGATCGATAAAAGTAATCTAATTGACATAATACTATTTTTATTACTCTAATGTGATGTGAAATACTATAGAAACTTTGCATATTCAACGACCTCTATCTCCGTATCCCCGCGTATTTCAGGATTGTTGTCATACTATGAAATGAAGTACTAGTATTAAGCTTTAATTTAGTATACTTTTTGTTTCTGTTGGTTTAACGCCCAATATGCCCATCATCCTTTAGAGTCAGATGTACTGTTGACTGTACTTTGATAATTAAAAAGTAGGTACTGTAAGTACCTAGCGAAGGTATAACACACCATAAAGCCCCTCGCTCATGTTTCTTAGATTTTCACGTCGTGGTCGTAGCGAAGTGGGTTGTTACGTGAGACGAAATTAATGTAATATTTCAGACTCAAAACGCTGACTGAAACACGAGTGTCGTGTGCCCATTTACGCAAAAATGCTCCTCTGATTACTTTGTGCGTGTGTTCTTAAAGATACGATTCAGAAAATGTGTATTTCTTTTAATTTTAGTCTACTTTTTCTGGTCTTAGTATTCAAGAGTGAAAGTGCTCAAACAAATGAGGACTAAAGAATGTCACAAAATTTATCTTGATGAAAATTTAATTTAATAAAAATATCTGAAAGGAAATTATACTCAATCCTGAAAAAAATCAAGGTTTTGTGAAGTTTCTAAAAGGAAATTGATAGCTATAAATAAATATTCGAGGAGTTCAACCGACTTGAAAATTACACTGTCATCTACAGGTGTCCTTGAAAAAGGACCATCTCTGCTCTAAAATCTAGTTACTACCACAGAATAAATTTAAATAGTTTAAGTAACAGTAATTTAAGGGTCTCACAAAACAGACCTATTTAGAGGCTAAATCGTTGCGATCAAAACGGAGGGCCAAGTCGGAACTGTGGCCATCGTTTGTATATTTAAAGGCGATTACACAAGCGCCAATGTTCAGGCGCAATGCGCTCTCATTAAATTTAAAGCACCGTGCCTACTGCCTTCAGGGCTGCTATCGTTACCTATTAGGAAGTCTTAAAACTTAAATGGACACAAATAAGGCTAGTTTCCGTAGAAGGACATAGCGCTTATTGTTTTTAGGGCTGCTAAAATTTGTATAAAGTAGGACATTCATTTTATTATCCAGTGCTTGAGACTTGAAAAAAAAAAAGTCGAGTGTCGCTGTTCATTTTCCCAAACCACTCATCCTGGCCTCGGCTAAAATGTAAAAAAAAAAAACCGGCCAAGTGCGAGTCGGGCTCGCGCACAAAGGGTTCCGTAGCAGCAAATATAATAAACTTATTATGTCAATTTATACACCTGGTGAATGGAGCCTAAACTCTCCCGATATTTTGCCTTGTACTTTTATGTATGAATATTAATTTTATATATGTATTTATAAATATTCCGAGCTAAAGAGGTGGCAAAAGCAATGGCAAACAAACCACAATCAATAGTATTCGGTTGTCGCTGAACACTTGGAAACTGAATACATGACTCCGATAGATACGGAAACAAGGCTTTTACATATATTTTTTGCGATTTTCCTAGAACACCAACAAGACTATCGTACACACGCAGTATTCCATTAATGTAATAAATACAACTCCAGTGCCCCACTAATCCCACGTCACCGTCATAAATTACTTGAAGGTGCGTCTCATTTTTAGGTACAGGTTCAATCAGTTCAGGGTGTTGAAATAATTCTAGCTCACGCGGTCTAAATGATGTGCACCGAAGTAACTTTTCATGAAATGCGCGAACCACATCATCTTCGATATAGTTATTATAATTCAGAATGTAGGAAAACGTATTATCTAAAGTATCCATTGTTAGATGATATACAATAAGCTTTAGAAATTTTAAAAACCTGCTACGAAACACTAAAATTTGCACCAAAAACAAATATTTTCATAAATTAACGAAAAAATATTATTATAGGTAACCTGGTTTAAATAAATTAAATGAAACCATCAATCGAGCTAGTAGGATTTATTTTATTATTCATCAATAATCAAATTCAGAACTTGAATATTCAACTGCAATGTCTGCTCATGAACGCTTCAAACTCGGTACTTCTTTCCCAATTCCATAAAATTCAACACTTAGAAAGTGACAAAAAACTTTAAAATAGGTAGTTGAAACAAACCACAGCTAATTTTCATAGTGGACTGTACTATACGATAAACATGTCAGTCAATTTGACAACCTTTGTTGGAAACATTATTCAATGAAAATATTGTCCGAACCCTTGGTATTTCTCTTCGACAAATACTTTAACACATTGTGAACCACTTTTCTTTCACGACTATAAAAAGATTTTAGCAATTTCATTTACAAAATCAATTGCGCACATTTAAAATAAAGTTTGTTTACACTTTGACAGCAATAGACTGACATGCAAGGTGACATGTCAATGAAGTTTTCAGTTACTGTTGCCATTAAAAGAAATTAGTACCATTAGTTTTCCGCAACATGGCGAGGGTTTTTATGTTCCTGGTCAGGCTATACTTTAAATTTTGAATTAAAAACTTTTTCATATTTAGTTGGTTAGTCTGTGTAGTCTGTCTGTATACTTTGTAATTAAAGTAAACTAATCAAACAACAGTTACAACAGTGAGCCCATTTTTGCGACTACATAAGTACGAGTAAGCGACTGAAATTGTTTTCAGCTTTAAAGATTGTTAGATTAGAGATAAGATTGTCTCATCTCACAGCCCTACCACAAAATTCGACTGAAACAGACCTATCTCCTACATTGCACAAACAACACACAGCATAAATTCGTAACATCAATACTAGCAATGTTTTAAAAATGTATGCAATTTTTCCATCTCCCTAACAGAGCACGTGAAAGTGTTTCCAGTCATTTAGAGCTTTAATTTGCGTGAATAAATGATGAATTGTTACAGAATGGGATCACAAGAGTTTGGTAAGTGCAGCGGGAATGCATTGTGTTTTGTAATTTCCCTCCTATATTTTGAAAATGGAATTTTCACCATGGAATTCAAATGTTTTATACTTTTTTCATAATTTGTTCCTTTTTTTTCTTCGCAAAAGAATTGCATTTTCTTGATACGAAACGTTTACAGAGGCGTATACCTATAACTAAGTAAGTAGATGAGATGTGCCTCTATCTTTATCCTATTCTTAACAAGATAAACCTATACACGGGTTTTATTATACGAAGCTGCAAAGTTTCCGTTTAAAGCTAGATCTTATGGCCAAGAAGGCGCTTTTATTAGGAATATTGACTTACGATCAATACCTAAAAGTAGTTTGTACAATATTGACAGGATTACTAGTAGTGTCGACGTTGGCCAGTATATTTTTGACCCAAAATCAGGCGATTTTGATTGTAAGTAGATGATTGTCATAATGATGGTATGCAACGTAGTGAGGCAAATTATCGTTTTCATTCAACTAAGTAGGTACGTATGTATTTAGGTTTGTCTTTTTAGAAAAAAAAAACTTATAGTTAGCTCTATAAGCTCCTTTTCAGATGATATTCATGCAATTTCAGATATGAATACTAGTCTCCAATATTAGAATTGCTTTTCTTCTATCTTCTTGGATGAACTTTCTGCTACTCTTCAAAGTAATGATGAGCTCACAGATATATCTATATCTGTGGATGAGCTATCGCTGCTGAGGTGCATTCTTGAGCACAGCGGATGCAAGAATAAGATTACAATTTAGAACTAGACAGATTACCTGTCAAGTCAGCCTAATCAAAGTGCCTTAAAATATCATTTGCAAACTAGTTTAATCTATGAAAAGTTAACTAACTTTGCACTTTTGATCAAAAACTGTTTTGACTAAGTACCTAATTTGAGTCAAGTTTGTTTTTTACATAATGACATAACCTTTTGTTTTGTCACCTGTCATCCACTTTGCACTGGAGGGAAGTCTCGTGCAACATTTAACAGTTGATCTGGAACCGCTGTTTTATGGGACTCTCCTAACCATCAGTCCCATTAAGAGTTTCAAACAGAACCAACTACAAACTGCAGACGCACGTGGTTGGAATGACGACCCATCTCGGCAGTCACCTATCCTCCGTGTGTTATCTCGGAGGTACTCGTAATTAACAACTTTGAAACAATCGCGAGATATCAGGCACCTTTAAATATGGATCAAACAAAAATTATTGATTTTAAGTACTGAACTTGCCCCAAAAGGATGAAGTTTAAATCTTAAAAAGAATCATCGTATCTAAACTGATAATTAGTATGGGACGTAAATATTTTTTTCAGAATATGGATATTGTTTTAGGAAAATTGTTGCATTTCAGCCTACGAGTAGGTATATTAATTGATTTTAGTTTTTAATTTGGGTATAAATACCTACAATGAATTATGTTTATAAACCCAAATAAAACATTATTCTATTCTTCGATACTTTGTAACTGTCAGATCACTTTAAATAATTCTAAAGACTGTCTAGAAATCCAATAAATCACAGACAGTTTCATTCACCTTTGGCAATAAGTACCTACATGAATTAAAATACGTAGTGTGTGAATGTTCTGTGATATTGATCAACAGAACGATCTAGTTATTAGTGTTTGATTTATAGATCTGGAACTTTATTATGAAGATTTGCTAATTAGTAATTAGTAAGAACGTGTGTATAATTAATAATTACACAATTACACATGCGTTAAATAGTAGTATCGACATCGCCATACCTACTACCTACGTCACAAAGTGTTCAACGCGCGTGTAACTTTTAAAGGGGGTTAAAGGTTACAAAGCTACTTAATTTAATTTTAATTGATTACAATTCCATTTGCGATTCAAACTTTTAATGCATTAAAGAAATTTCCCTTGAATATTACTTATTAATACCCTGATTAATGCAATTCAATCTCAACTCTGCAAAGTTGAAGGAAGTAGTACGAAGTTTGTCCGCCATCTTAGACGTGACATCTGCACGGCGGTAATCTTTGCCAAATGAATTATACTTCGCAAAGTTGGAAAAAGTGCGACCGATTCTAACTTCGACTTATCTAAATAGGTTGAAGTCGCGCGAGTTCGGTTTGCGATCGAAAGATGTTTCGTTTCCGCGAATTTGTCGGAGACGTTTACTTTGCGTTTGATATTCTACGTAATTGAATCTTTTTATTAAATTCTGTATAATTGAAACAACAACACCCGCTTTTCATTTGGTTTTACAAATGCTTTGTCTTTGATTACTTACTGATTTTTCCGCACGTTTTGCATGCCGAGCGCGAGCGTATAAGCGTACCTAAGTACTTGTGTATGCGCCCTCATATCGGCATATCCTCTTGAACGTCACAAGTGGTTCATGTGTAGGTATACGAGAGTTGATTATTGGCGTGTATAGTAGACAGCATGTCAGGCTTTACATTGATTTTTTTTTGCAAACTAACGCGTATTGCCGCCGTATAAGGTGCCACACTGGTATAATTAAATATGCTATGTACAACATGCGCTCGTACGCGTCTGCCACAATACACGCTTGTACACAGACGATATGCACAGAAAAACTGCTAATCTAAATACCCCTAAAAATAAAAAGATACGGGAATTAAACTTAAAAATACGCCACAACACCCACATCAGCCAGATACAAATTAGATAAATAACTTTATCCATTAAAATCGCTCAGCGTGCTCGGTTATTGGCTATAATTCGAACTAGACGCCGTGGAGAGGTAGACGACTTCGAACAAAGGCCAATTATGCGGAGTGTATTTTCTTTTTAACCAATGTAGCTAGTAGCTACTTATTGAAAAACGATCTAGCAAGGGAGACTTTTACAAATTGAACTGCATGCACAACTTTGCAATAAAAATACAGTTAGCAAGTATAATACTAAGCGCAATGAAAAAATTCCAATGAATCCTGTCTTTGTATACAGTGTCACGTAAAAAAACCACCATGTATCATGAAGAAAGTATCAATTATGATATTTTTTGAATAAGTCCTTCACTTACCGTTTAAGTAGTGTTTTACCTAAAAACCCTTAATTGATTTGATGGTTTGTAGTCGTACTTAATACCTGGTTTTATAGCAAAAGTGATTTAACTGATCGAAAAACATAAAAATGAATTTCACAGACTGCAAATATTTAACTGAAATAAACAGTATTAAGTTAAAAATCCCATCTTTGTAACTAATATCTTCTTTTGCAGAGTTTTCTTAGTCTGCTCAAAGAGCGCTTTTAAATAAACCATACCCACCCATTAAGTAAAGTAAATTCAAGTAATCGGTCGTTTAAAGTGTGTGTTTTTAAGGTTAGGATTTTATTTCAGAGTTGGATTTCTTAGATAAATATCTTGAAGTGACTCCTTTGTGGAGTGACATATCTTCAAAGCACCAACTTTAAATCACGGAGGGAAAAATATCTCAAAAGCCCAACTCACATTTTGTACACATCATCATCAGGCGGCCAAGACTTCCAGGCTATTCGCAAAGTTGACATTCAGAAATAACCTTAGGGTGGGTACTGATATAGGACATGGTAATGTAGGTAACGTTTGGAATAAGTTATGGTATAGTTACAAAGTTTACGCCTACGAACGTCGAGTAGAGAAAAAAAAATGGACCTTTTGATGTAGATATTAGAGTAGTTATTTGCCAATTGTCGTAGCAAGTAATATTTTTTTAAACACTAGTTATACAGTAAGGCTTTACTATCTATGACTCTAGCAAACTTCCATTGCTGCATCTCGTATTTAAAACTCCAGAAACAATACTAACAGCTGTACAATTTGAATGTCAATAAAATCCCAAGGATGGACATGTATTGTTCGACTATGCATTAAAATTATACCTTTATAGCAAATGGGTCCTTTTTCATTTGCTTGATACCTGATAAAAAATGAAAGTATCAATGCAAGAAATAAAGGCAAACCTACACGCTAACATTCTTGACGAGTATAGTCAGCAGTCAGCACTCCCCTTTACATATAAAAAAGTGCACACTAAAGTTTTTGCGGACGTCACGTTCAGAGACAAATGAAGCTCTTCGGTAGACAAAGTACTGAAGTATTTTGCCTTGCCAACATCATACGCTGATAAGTAAAGGTAAAGACTCGAAATAATCATCATAGTTTTCTTAATTAGCTTAAAAGGTTAGAATGTAGGTAGGTACCCTTTTACCGGCACTGGCGTAAGAATTTTAAAATTATTTAACTTATTAGGTCCAATTTAAGTAAATTAATATTGAGTAAAGTAATTTACTTCAATGAATAAAGTGTGGTATTTTATGCAACATAGACGTAGTTACTCGTATGTGAATTTACTTAAAAAACAAACAGAGTCGCTTTATCAATTTAAAATAGATTAATGATGCAAAATCCATCAATAATGAAAAGCGCTCGTAAATCCAACGTATGATCAAAATTTTCTAGAAAACTCCTTTTTTCAATCTCAATCAATTTTGCTTTGCACATTAATTTATGGGGTTATTCACGTCCAATCAGCCATAAAACAAAAGTGAAATAAATATCAATCTTGATTTGAATCCCCGAAAAGTCGTAAAAGAGTCAAACTGTTTTCCCGCGAATATTAGCGTATGTGAGGGGTCAGGGAGAGAATGGGCGGGAATCGGTCTCGCAGCGGCTTTACGGCTAACGAGACATCAGGGGCTCGTTCGCGATGAATCAAGTGGCCGCCATTCACACCAGAGTGTAATACTACCCTGAGTTATTAGGCTCAATTCTGAAACATCGCTGAAAACTTTAATATTTGATAGACGAACGGTGAATGGGTCGGACTAGCCGACTCGAGATCCAAGGAACGCGGGTTCGAATCCCACCGCCGCTCGACTATTGTGGTGAGCCCACTCCTAACACAAGCTTATTATAAGCTTAATACGAGGGGTGGAGTGGTGAGGACTTTTTGTGCAATAATAAGTACAAATTGCTAATAATCTTTAAAAAAAAACAATTAATATTATATTACCTAAGAATTGATCCGAGCTTTTTTTGTGGTGTCAAATATTATTTCAGACAACCGGCTGAATTATGCTATTTGCGGTATCTTTTCATAGTAAAGGCTGAGCTCTTCTCTGAAACTCGTAAGCAAAGGTATTGAGAAAAATACTAGTGAATCGATACCAAATAACAATATTTACACGTCTCTTCAAAATAAAGAAGAAAAAAAATAATTGAGCAGACTTGAATGAGGACAATCTCACAGGTTGAGCTATACATGAACGGTAACTGATCTGCATCTTTTTATGTATTTACTACGCTACGGTGTGACTGTCAGTATTACAATTCAGAAAGGCTAGAAAAAACGGGTCCACGAATACACATCAAAGTTCGTAGATGAATGATCCCACTTAACCGGTAGGGTTATTTTATTTATTTCGTTGTGAGTTTTAACAATAGTAGACAATGCAAAACAAAAATTCAAATACAGTGCTTGTAGCACCTGCAGTAGTATCTTCTTCATATTTTAGAAAACAATAATTAATAAACCTGAAAAATCTAATTATAAGTTGTGAAGAACAGAAGGTTACTCAAGCTTATGTTCACCTTCGATCGAGCTTTCCTGACGTCATCTTCTAACATGGGAACCGTTCGAAAAAAAGTTAAGTTTTAAACTAAACTTTGAGCGTCATGCCACTAATCAGTCATTTAGCGCCTCTACATGCTTTACCTTCTCAGTTAACTCCATTTACGCGGGACTTACGGAATTAATGCGCCAACTTCCGTCGGCCACGCATTGCGGCAGTATGATATACGCCACGAGTTCTTGGCAGACCGAATAAGATGGTATTTCCACACAATTACGCTGCAGGTTTTGACACATTAATTATTAAAGTAGGATTTATACGAATGGCTAGATTTTACAGTTTCAGTTTTGTAACATATTAAATTAATAATTCATTAAGGCTGGGTTGCACCATCTTACTTTAACTTTGACAAACGTCAAAAATCTGTCAAACTCCATACAAAAAGCACCGGTTATCGTTATAGTTACCGTTAAAGCTAGGTGGTGCAACTCAGCCTAAGACATTACTCATTGTCACAGTGACTTAATACGAGAGATTCTGGACAGATAGCTGATGTTTTAACTTACAGAAAAACAATTGACTACTTAATGCCTGTTTTCACCATCAATCCCTAATTTTTAAGTGACCCCTAAGGTAACACCTATCAGGAATTTTGTTTTCATATGGGTAACTTAAAAATTAGGGATTGTAAACGGGAATTTACCTCTGAAGTCGCACAAAATGCATACACGCGAGTAGATCCGCAGGCAAAAGTTAGTTTTACAAGCCGTGTATTATGTAGGTATTTGTAACTTGAGTTCGCGTCCGCATCTACTTATGTTGAATGGGATCCAAAGACCCTCATGCAGGTCACAGTGAATGCTTCACGAACTCAACAGCTGCCTTTAGAGATACGATCTCTTTATCCCATACATTTTGCAATAACAAACTTTTCCTCGCCTATTAACTCCCTTTGAGTTTTTCCGGATTAACAAGTATTTAATGGAGCCCGTAATGGATGGGTTGTTGCA
Organism: Ostrinia furnacalis; assembly: GCF_004193835.3. Taxonomy (NCBI): domain Eukaryota; kingdom Metazoa; phylum Arthropoda; class Insecta; order Lepidoptera; family Crambidae; genus Ostrinia; species Ostrinia furnacalis. Next base: position 23,961 of record NW_021136628.1, on the reverse strand, counting down.
ACTTTACAGCCACGTAAAGTTACTAAAACTACTGAATACTAATTTAAAAGTTACATTGTTCTCATAGCCATAGTTCTAGTGCTTCATGACGTTTCCAATTACAGTTATGGAGATTATTTTCTTTTAGAGCAGCTAAGTAACTCGCCTTTTTCCTGTCTTACTTATGTACTTATTATGAACGCCTTGTGCTTTTATAACATTTACATTTCTTACTACCAATCAGTATTAATATTATTATGTTCATTTATGGAATTAAATTTGTTAAATGTAATGTTGAATATTGTTAAGAGACGTGAATAAATTATTATGGTAGGAGATGAATTTTCGAAGAAACCTACGCTCATCTCGATGCCTTTGCTTTGAGATATTTTAAAACATTTATAAAAACACAAACAGTAATAAAGGGAGTGCTCCGAAAGCTACGGAAATTCGCGGTAAAATGTGATCGGAAAATCAAACGTATTGCAAGCTTATAACTTGTAAGCTGTTTTGAATTTCCGTTGAATCAGAATTGGAATGAACGAGAAATGACAAACATTATTTCAAATTCTTTTACTTGGAATTTCTAATGAAAACATATTTTTGGATGATATTTTTTCGCAAAACTAAATTCACACAACACCACCGAAACCTACGTAATATTCACAACCAAAGACTAGTAGGTAGGTATAATACTTACTTGGAGTATAACAAAAATAGAATTTGACAGTCACGTTTACCAGTTTAAAGCCTACTGTCCACTTAGCATAGTTTTCACGAAGTAGAACTCATGTTGGAGGTTCGGAGTTCGATTTTCTTAACTTGGAGGTCCTGGCGTTAATTTTCAGAGGAAAAACATCATCATGTAATTCACTTTTAATTTGGGTGAAACATTGCAAGGAAACAAACTATTTGGTCCAATTGAGCAATGTCAGACGCCTGTAGTGGTTTATAAAATTTGACACCAGGGTTTTGAGCTCATTATTGTACAACCTACACTATAGGAACACCTACCATATTGGCCAGATGTGTTTTCCTTCTTTTGCATCTGATTTCCTTCTAATCCTTCTTTGAGAGGGTTCTTAAATTATAAAGATAAATATTGTGTCATTCTCGTAATGTTTTTGTACACTAAATAAATCATGCATGGTGGATAGTGGGCCTTAAGGGTGACACGCGTTAATGACATGGCAAAGTGTATGCAAATCTACCCCATTTTAATTAGCCGGAAGAGGGTGGGACAGATAAAATCACTTAAAAGCTTCATTAGTGGGGAAACGAACAATGTGTTTTGAATTAAGTTATTTTAATAAGAATGAAGTCAGTTTTTGAATTGAGTAAGAATCATTTTCTCATGAATACGAAATACGTACCTCATTTTTCAGTCATTAGTGTACCTACCTACTAGGTGGTGTATACAGGGTGACTTTTAAATCGTTGGCATCCTTTTAAACTAAGACTCTACCTTCCCTGAATATGGGACAAATCTGATGAGTTAAAATTTCAAAAATTAAAACCTTGCTTGTACAGACCAAACTTAACACTGTGGCATCTTATTTCGATGTATTAAGTGTTATTTTGCAATAAAATGAATAGGCTGATGTGCTGTTAACTGTACAATCTTTATAAACTCTTTTTAAGAGCACTTTTTTAGTCAAATTAAGACAAAAAAACTCATTAGATCTGTCTCATATTCAGGAAATGTACTATGTATCATGAGTAGAGTCTTAGTTTAAAAGGATGCCAATGATTTCAATGTCACCCTGTATTTAAAAAGTAAAGTTAATTGATAATTTTAATAATATACCGAAGGATGGGCGTAGGTTTAATTAATTATAATGACTTTATGATTGGAGCCGTAAATAATAATTGTTTTACAACTTATAGCATAACAAATCTACTCAAAATTCATCAAGTTGCCTGAAAATGTTCACAAATTAATTAATGGTTATTTCGGTAGAAATTATTGTGGAAATGTTCATGTTTGAACATTTTAATTAAATTTGTGTTATGTTACGTTCCTGGAACATAATCGACCGAATTCTTAGTACGGTCATTTCGACTAATGCCCGTTGCATTTTAGCCTAAGTACACACATTTCAAGGAAACCAATTGTATTAGTGCATGCCTTCTTAATCTTCCCCGAGTACTTTTTTACTTGAAGATAGGTAGGCCTCTTGTTACTACTGTTTAGTCTGTGCTACCGCTTGTAGCACAAAAGTATCGCTGTGCGAATTATGATCATCAAGGTGAATGAATCACTAGGTATAGAATTAAGTAGTTGTGATAGGGGAGACAAAAATGTACGATCAACTTAGTTGTCGATTTAAGATTATCAGTAGGGAATAGATGGAATAAGGATGAGCAAATACCATGAGGACCGATTTTCATTAAACGGACCCACGCCTAAATGTGCCGTTCTATGAAGCGCCATCGCCCCACCAATTTGTGTTTTACTTCATTTCCTCATCATTGAATCGGGAGTTTAAATGTGCAGGTGCTCAGTCTGCTGAGAGCCGATAAAGCAATACAGATTAGAGACCACTAAATCTATACTAATATTATAAAGCTGAAGAGTTTGTTTGTTTGTTTACTTGAACGCGCTAATCTCAGGAACTACCGGTCCGATTTGAAAAATTCTTTCAATGTTAGAAAGCCCATTTATTGAGGAAGGCTATAGGCTATAAACCATCACGCTACGAGTGTGTGCAGAGCAAAAATGAAAAATGTTGCGAAAACGGGTTTTCACGCGTGCGAAGTCGCGGGCACAGCTAGTTGCATGATAACTAAGTAAGGTGTGCTACTTATAACGTGACGGATTTAAAAACAACAAAAGTTAAACTTTGTAAGTTATTGGTATTTATCACTGCACTACAATTTATTAAAATTCGATAGGAAATTTAGATTCTCGCTTTCAAAAGTTTCACCTTAAAAATGAAAGGTAATTCGCCTTTGCCGTAAGATTAGCTACATTCGGGACCATGTAAAAGCCCTGGGGCTTAACAACTGTGCTTGAATAGCAAATATCTACTTTCATCTAAAAAACTAAACACAAAGCAAAGCCGCATCGAGTAGATCCCTCAAAAGGCGTATATACTTACGTAAACAAATTACATTGATTTGATTATTCCTTTCATAAATCCGCTTCGCCTTTGTATTTTGTTTCAAGCATATCGGCTTTTATAGTATATCCTTAAGGGTAAAGTTACCTGTCAAAAGGAGGATAAAAGAAAGTCTTGCAGGGTATTGAGGTCACCGCTGAGAGCTCTTCAGTTTCGACGAGACCGCCTGCGGCATAAAGAAGCCTCTGCACTATACGATACTAACAGAATTACGGAATATTATCTAGGAGGGTATCGTGGTGCGTCTTTTCAGAACTGATTTTTCGGGGATAAGGCTGGAGTCAGCGTGTGGAAGTCTTAGAGCTTGTTGAAGTGTTTCCCGGAAAATGAAGCGGAAAATATGAGCGGGTCATTTGATATGGTGATATCATTGAGTAGTTAATACAATTGCCTGTTTGTATAAAGGTCTGTAGAAGAAGGAAAGTTATTCATATAGTGTTCGTTTAATAAGGCTTAGGGACACTTAAGGCGCGAAATTAAAAACAATTGGAAACAGCTTTGTTTTGAGTCACCATTTCCATCTTCACATCAGTTTTTAACATCATATTACAGTATTTCTTGTTCACCTCAACCAATCTACATGCTTGTCATATTCAGTTTATAAGACTTGATTAGGTACTTAACTCACAGACACCTAGTAAACTGCTGAAGCTGTATAAAACTTTGAAACATAAAATCCAGCGATTGTCAGTTATTAATTTCTTCCGTAGGTACTCGTATTTACCAGAGTTTTTCCTCTCTCGCACCTTTTTCTCAAGTGCATCATTCAAGGCTCTCTTGACCTTTAACATTAGTAAGGAAATTGTTGAAGCTACCGACATAATATGAACATTACAATAAGTTTCTTGTATAATATTGATTTTATTATTATACAACCGATGAAGCTGATATAACTAATGTTATGTCAGAATTGCTGGGGTTTAAGCGCTTCATCATCATCATCATCATCATCATCATCATTTCAGCCATAGGACGTCCACTGCTGAACATAGGCCTCCCCCAATGTTTTTCATGTAGATCGATTGGAAGCGGCCTGCGTCCAGCGCTTCCCGGCTACCTTTGTGATGTCGGTCCTCCTTGTGGGTGGACGTCCCACGCTGCGTTTATGAATAAAGCGCGTTAATAAAGCGCTTAACTGACGTATGAAGTTGAAAATCGATCAAAGCCAGTATTTAATTAAGACGCAGTAGTAAATTCTGCTGTTGGTTTAACAGCAGCTAGACTACTGTGAATAAACTATGGACATAGTGCAAATACATACAGAGAGCTCTTTCCAAGATGGTAGTTTCTTAAAATGACCAAGAGTTTTTGAAGATGTGTGAAAATATATTGAATAATTTGGACAGATTTCAGGATGTTTGACTCGTTTTGTGCCGTTTTCCGATCCGTCGCCGGCACAAAGCCGCGGGTTTATGAGCCGGTCGCGACAGATTGTCATTCGAGTGCGGCTCTCGATTATGCATTATTCACGAGCGAGCTAGGACTTGGAATAAAGTGAACACTGTTTAATGCCGCTTTACTTTCCGTAATTAGTGACAAGGGTCTTAGAGCCTACTGAAACTGCTTCTGTTGAGCCGCAGCCATCAAAATGATGTGCCAATACAATCAGTGGCCGCCATTAAATGTTTTCCGATCCGTCGCCGGCACAAAGCCGCGGGTTTATGAGCCGCGCTCGCGACAGATTGTCATTCGAGTGCGGCTCTCGATTATGCATTATTCACGAGCGAGCTCGGACTTGGAATAAAGTGAACACGCTGTTTAATGCCGCCTTTATTGTACGTAGTTGGTGACAGTTGTCATTTGTTTACGTTATGTAGCCGCTAGCTAGCTTTGATTCCTTACAAGCTTGGCTTACAAGTCTACAGTGACTGCGATTTTGATCTCTATTTTGAAACATTTAGGCTAGTTTCTTGCAAATTGGATTTATAAGTTTTAAATAGAATCAGTCATTTCTCCCTCTTCTTACTTGCGATACAAGTGCAGAGATGGATAGATTTTACATTTTTTTGCAGAACACATTTAAGGACAGTTAAAAATTCAGCGACATTAAAAAAAAAAATATACGAAATTACAAAGAGATGTGCAATAAAGTACTTAGTTTCCAACCAAACGAATGTATTTGGCGTAGGTTAATGTTGTAAGCCATCTTATTTCAGCATGTGATTTGGCAGCGGCTGGGTATACCAGATGCGTGCTTTCTTTCTTTTTTATTTCGTAATGCAAATGAATCCTAATCCTAGTCCTCATGCCAATCCTAGTGTGATTTATCCAGACGGTGAAATGAGGTCCATCTCTGGAATAGGTCTCAAGAGACCCCGATTGCGTAGGTCTCCTTGTAAGAGTAGGTAGGTACTAATACTGTCTACGAGACATCTCATGTGAAATGCAAACTTTGACAATGATCATTATAAATATATAGTATTTTAGTCTTAAAGTAAGCCTATTAAGTGTCTATTTACTACCAATTGTTGTCTTATTTTTAAAACTGCATTATTTTATCTCAAGCAATTTCATACTCAATTACTCAAATACATGAATAAGAGAGGCAAGGAGCTTTTTTGTAGCAAATAGTTTGATTTATAACAAAGCGTTTATTTTATTCAACCAAGGCGCTTTTATCATTTTAACAAGGAACTAGAACATCATTTGAAGTTATTTATGATATTCTGAAACAATTTTCATTGTAACAACGAAAATAATAATGTCAACCCAGACGGAGTACCTAAGATCCGAATCAATTGCTACAACAAATGAATATAGAAATCAATGTGCCCTTGAGTTGATTGATGATAGGTCGGCCGTTACATAACAGTGTTTCGGTCGTTACTAAATAATGCAACTGGAAATGTCTCGACCTCTCAAGGATGGCTTCTAGAAATAGAACAATCGATGAAATTCGATTGCATTCAGAGAACTTATGCATTCCTGATGAGTTCGGCAAGGCCGCGTTCTTCGTCAGAATAAGGGATGGAGACTCTACTAGGTAAATTTGTCGTAGCATATCTGTAAAATGTAGAACGCGATTGTTAATAAAGCAGAAAAAAACATACAGTCAGTCTAAAACAGAACATAGAACCTCCTCCTTTTTTTAAGTCGGTTAAAAACCTAAATTGGAAGTGTCCTTTAGTCATCTTACCTACCATATGAGGAGTATTTTAATCCAGCATTTTAAAGTGCAATTAAATGCTTATTTGAACCTCAGACTAATACATTTTAGATATAAAAATATTATAGTAATCTACTTATACCTACCTGGTTCAGTGTAGGCACTTTAACTTTTTCGTATAATTATTATACCCTTGTCGCGGAAAGTTTTCAGAGAGACTATAAAATGTGATTGATCCTTAAAGTCTATTTTAAAAAAGCCTGTCTCTTGGTTTGAAAAAGGCAATACGATCTATTTACGAAAGAAAATCCTAAACAAAAATAGGTACTAACTGTGCATATCAAAATTGGCTAAAACGAATTCACTTTGTTGTGGATCGAATGACAAACCCATTCTAGTATAATAGGTACTTACTTATATACAAGAATTCGAAAGTTCGAATCATCCGAGTCGATAAAAGACAAGAAAAATGTTTAAATTCTAAATGCTTTTCAGGGTTTTTACAGAATTATGAAATCAAGAAAACCGAATCATGTTACAAAAGTTTCAGTAACGCGGCTCATGCAGGGAAACGCAATCCGAATGAAATTTTCAATTTGACAAAATCCCCAAGAGTTTTTAGTTTTGCTGGCAACACCGTGATAGTAGTGCCACAATGCAACTGGAAAATCGACTAAAGACTATCAGATTACAGCTGTGTTAGAGAAAACGTTGCTGGAGAGAAAATTAGATTTAGAATCTGAACAGATAACCAAGCTGAAGTTTGTAAGTAGGTGGTAGGTATATTTTATTTAAATAAACAATAATACAGCTTACATTTTAATTAAAAACATTTCCTCATCCGCTGTTCTAAATTCAGACATCAAATCACAATGACAATGGCAGGAAAGATAAAATAAAACTAGGTAGGTACCTACATTATATTAAAACAAAACATTGATAGCAGGGAGGTCCCCCGTACCACCAGAATAGGCGTAAGTGATTCAATAAACTATGTAATCTACTTGATTTCTCTCATATAAATACTCGAAAATAAACAATAAAATCATTAGTTTGTTTTTGAACTGCTGACCAGCAAGATGCAACGCGCCGTATTGCTTGCTTTAGCCGCCGTGGTCATGACCACTATAATCGAGTCATCAGCACAAGTCATCCTGCCTCCTTTTCTACCGAACTTGATGACTCCGCGTCCAAAGGTGTGGACGCTGCGTGCGCGAAGGGATGCTGACATTGCTGACCAAACCACCCAAGATAAATCTGATGCTGACAACGGAGATCAAGCTTTAGATACTGGGATCTTCGTCGATGACATTCGGGAATATCAACACCCAAATATCAGGATTTCTCGTAGCACCAAGTTTGGTCACATGAATGTCAACGAAAACTAGCAACCAGTGGAAGTTTTTAATTATGAGGTACCGATTTTCTTCTTTTTTATCCCTTTTGTCTTCTACTCATTGTCAAAGTGTATTTGAAAACCACTTACTGTTTATCATTGAAGTATTATACTAGTTGTGTATTTAAACACGTCATTGTATTTAATCCAAATAAACATATTATACTCGTATTTTTATGTTTTCATGATTTCATGATTTATAAAATCGCGTATCACCAATAAACTCTGATCTTTTTCTTTGTAGATAAGCAATTTCTAGTTGAGTTGTTAGCTGTAACTTTTGAATAGAAAGTATTGATTGTAGCTTAGCAGCTTAGGGTGCTATTCTGATGTTATAAGTCTTAGAGGATTTTAAGGGTTTATCAAAAGGTTTATCGTTTAGTGCTTTTTGCGTTAAGATATAAAAATCGTTCGTAGATCTATAAATGTTTTGCTTTTCACTGTACGAGTAACTTTAAAACTTTAGCGTGAAAAGAAATAAAAATATATGCACACCTATCATAGGTTGTTGGGTGTCGATTATCTATAGCTAAATACGTAACTTTGAAAGTATTTTATGCTCTTTTACACTAATATTAACTTATGATCCTGCGACAAAAGACGGATTCAATAGTGACGTAACCACAACAGACAGCTAAATGCGTGCTATCCAAAATTAGCGGTCGAAGGAGACCTTGGCGGAGTCTCGTTATCATTTCATAGAGCTGTGACTGTCAGATATCCAGCCGGCACGAATCCGCTTTGACTATATGTACAAGTTTGCTAGGATACTTATATTTATTAACAACTGTAGGTAAGCTCGCTTTTACCTGCAATTTCGTACCCGTAGATTGCGATAAAAAGTACCATATATTTACTATTTTGATGTATAACTAACTAGCTTTAGCCCGTGGCTTCGCGTGAAGTTTTGTCTGTCACAGAATAATTTTATCGCGCGTCCCTGTTTCAAAAACCCGGATCACTACGGAAACTATCCTATATGTACCAAATTTCATCAAAATCGGTTCAATGGTTTTAAAACGTGAAAGCGTAATATACAGATGTAGGGATAACAGTGTAAAGTTAGTCGACATCCGTTCAGTAAGTAGTTTTTGCCTACAGTAGTAATACAGAGGGCATTCTGTGACCGTTATGTTCGTAAAACGTACATAGAACGCGTATGTTACCTAGACTAGTTAATTTTAAACAGTAACCAATAGTAGAGTCAAAAATACTGATGGAGCGGAATTCAACAAAGCAAATATGCCAAAATATTTTTGTGCTAATGTTTTCAATCTAATTTATACCTACTTCTCTTTATCTTAGTACTTTATTAAGCAAAACACCAACATCAAATTAGGACGTCTAACTATGGCATAATAATGAACACACTCCGACATAATTGGAATGCTAAACTCCTATAATTAGAAACTTCATTTCATAGTAATTACCGCCTAATTCTCAACTAAATTGATTAAACAACTTGGGCGTGCCGGTCTCATACCGAGAAGGAACTGAGTTTGCAATAAACATTATGGTGTAAAAGTTCATTTCGTAATTACATAAGTCAAATTCATGCTTTTAACTAATAGTTAATAGGTATTTCAGTTTTAATATGATTTTTAACCAAAAAGGATGATGATGATGATGATAATGATCCATCCGACCGATTTCGGCCATGGCGACCACTTCGACTCCTAGCTGTCTTGGCGGCGCTGGTGTGCCCGAACTTAAAATATTAAAACTAGAATAACATTTCGATTGGAGATTGTGATCATTTTACTAAATTCATCATCGAATCGAAGGCTTTACTGCAGCTTTCGAATGTTAAACTTAGCTTTAATGTGTGACACAGAACTCTTTCTTCATTTATTTGAAGTCATCCTTCTTCATCCCATGTTCACTCGTTGGCTTCGTAGGTAGGAAGTAGGTTTCGGTGTTGTGCTTTACTTTTTTGCCTTAGGTTTGAATCGAACTTGATGGAAGCTATGGCAGCTACTGAGTTACCCTGTAAAAATACGTAATGAATCGTCGTTTGATATTTATTTTTCTATCATTTTAATGTAAATAAATAAAAATCGTACACAGAAAAAAAGTCAAACAAAAATAATACATTGATAAGTGAAAACCCTTTATAAGTGGCAGCCAACACGTTCATAACTCCATAAACAACTGGAAATAACTTTTGTTTTAGGTCTACACAGAAATAATCCCTCAAAGTATATTTCGCGTGTTTTACTTACGAAATCAATTAGGTCCCGATCGACCCACGTGTTGTTTGCGTTCCGAAGAGCCAGCCAAAAGTAAACACCGCGGTATTATCCGACTAGCCTCTGTCAGTCTCTTTAATGCAAGGTTTCTCAAACTTTTTGGTTTTGTAAACCACTTTCTATATTTTTCGTTTTTAGGATTCCGTAGCCAAATGGCAAAAAACGGAACCCTTATAGATTCGTCATGTCTGTCTGTCTGTCCGTCCGTCGGTCCGTCCGTCTATCCGTCCGTATGTCACAGCCATTTTTTTCCGAAACTATAAGAGCTATACTGTTGAAACTTGGTAAGTAGATGTTATTCTGTGAACCGTATTAAGATTTTGATGCAAAAATAAAAAAATAATAATAAATATTGGGGGCTCCCCATACTTAGAACTGAAACTCAAATTTTTTTTTTCGCCAAACACATACGTGTGGGGTATCTATGGATAGGTCTTCAAAAATGATATCGAGGTTTCTAAAATACTTTTTTTTCTAAACCGAATAGTTTGCGTGACAGACGCTTCCAAAGTGGAAAAAAGTTAGTTCAAACGAACGAACACTATTTTAGTTCCTCATTTCACATCACACCCCCTTATAAATTTATTTTTCCCTTCAAAGACCGCACGTGGTTGATATGGGTACACCATACTTTGGATCTTCATCATTATCAGGTCGTTCAGTCTCCACTATAGGTACATGACTCTCCTCAATTTACCAGACGCAAATTGAGTATTTGGCCTACACTGGCGCTAGCTAGGCGTTGCGGGTCCAATGACAGTTAACTTTACCCCGGGACAAACTTGACCTTCACTGGTTGGGTTTTTATTGGCGGTCAAGCTGTAGATCCTGGCTACACAGGAGGGAACGAGACGTGGTCCAATAGCCCCGTTAGGAGGTTCGGGGAGGCACTTTGGGCATCGTTGCTCTAATGCCTACTATCCACTGTCAGTTTGTTGGTTCAGCCGACAAGGTCACTAATAGGGCGAGTGCCACTTTGCTATCTTTTTGATGTGAGGGGGACGTGTGATAGCCCACGCAGGATTAGGGCCAGGGATATGAGGGACTCTGGCTCTGGAAGAAAAGTACTTACATTAATAACTAAGAAAGTATACGAACGCAAGAGTATCTAACCATCTGTAAATCAACATCAATAGGTAGGTACTTGGTTCATTGTCTCGACTACCACAATGAAATTCATATTTATTAGACTACTCATAGAATGATTTTAAAATCACGCACTCGCACTTCACCAGGTTTTAAAACCCAAATCGAATTAAGTACGCTTCAAAATATTACAATGGATGCTTCGGATCACTGCCTACACCGTTATTTAAAACGTTAACGTTATTTATTAATTACGTTTAGCAAAATAATGGTATGGCGCGCAGTATTTATTTCAACTGGTCTGTAACCGAAAATACTGCGTCGGCTCTGACACGATCGTATAGTTAGCGTCAATTAGCAACACCCAAAGTGGGCAAAAAATTGACAACGTAACCTTATTCCAATTGTAATAAAGACCTCTTGCGAACTTTTTGGCTACTTTGGGTGTTACGAACTTTAGGACGCTGACTGTACCAAATTGTTGTTTGCAACTTGTTTACTGGTTCGTTTAAAATGGCGGTTGATTCGAATTTAATGCGCCAAGTTTCGGGCTAATGTGGCCCGCTGATACCTGAGGATCGATGGAGGCTAATCGCGAAATTACTGATGCCCTGAAACTACATTAATGCGTTTATAATGAAATGTTGGGTGTATGGAGCCGAAAATAGAAAGACAGAAGGCTATTTTGTTTTTATTGCTTGTAAAGTTTTCAGACTACTTTCTGGAGTTGATCTTCTTCTATCATGAACTGGGGACGTAGTTCTGGTGTCAGATTAANGCCGTTATAGGGACCGCCAGCGTCTGACATAACGTTATCGACCTATGGCTAAATATTCCTTACGAAGCTAGACCTTATTTTGATTACTGACAATGTCCTAACAAAATTTGTTAAATTAAAAAAAATATATAGCCTAAAGGGTTATGATTTGATTTTATTTTGGTAATCACGTAAAAATAACTCTGACTACTAAAATTTATTTTGTTGACGTCAAATAGTGACCCACATTATAGTAGTACTTTGGTCGCAAATTAAAAACACCATCTTAAAATAATTTGGCGTTTCAGAGAGGAAAGAACATCATTTAATTACGACCCTACTGTGTCTGTCTACGCTGTGATAAGGCAATTTTGTAGTTAACTGTGCCTTTTATTTGATACATGTAAGCTGTCTGCCTATTCTAATTCAGATGACTATCTAAACGAGCATGAACAATAGTCAACTGTTATAATCATACTTAACATCAAAACTATTGATTTCCTTTAACTTCTATGGTGTGGGTGGATAGTAACGAGTAGGGTCAGAAGAAAGCTTAAGAGCTTTAAGGGATAGCCACAGTAAACGTCTAAAATAACTCGTGCTACGAATAATTACTTAGCAACCTAAAAAAGACTACATTTTTTGTATTGATGATGGGTTGATATGACAGGTTGCCATGTTTATTAAGCTGTAAATGATATGTGTGTGTGTGTAATCTTCAGAAGATATTTGAACTTTACTACAAATATAGAAGGTTCAATAAATATGTGATTTGAATGAAATCAACAAATTGTCTATTGTCACAGTGCCTAAATATCTTTGCGCTCTGCTACCAATTTCCAAAACCTTTAATAAACCGCATATAAATTGCATAAACTGTATTAGCAATAAAACTTCACCAACCAAAATCCTGTTTATATTTCCTTATATTTGTCTGAAGGCTTCCTCGGAGCCTTCTATTAATCTCAAGGAAGAGTCGTGGATATAATAAACACCTGGGACGCATTCCCGGCGCGTGCCGACGGTTAGTCAGCTGCGATCCGACCAATTTAGACAATTGACCTATTTGCAGCCGTTATATTTGTTTTGTATTTAGATAAATAAGTGGAAACCTAATTTCTAAGGTTGAATTGGAGGTATTTTTATTGAGTAAAATGGACAGCGGCATAACTTTGGTTGTGAGAAACAATGTTACAAATAGCAAATCTATTTTGGAACTACATATTTAAATACTTGTTATTATCTCTGTTACCAGTTTTGTTTGCAGGATACTTATTTGGGCAAACACTCAAGCAGTATATTAACGTAGGTACTTATTTATTAGATATTTGAGGTGTTTATTTAACTGATACTGAAGTACCTACTTCAGACATCTTACTTATAACATAGCAGATGCAAAAACTCGGTGTATTATAATGTTTAAGATGGGTTGCGAAAAATGAGGACGACAAAATGTAAAGCATCTGTGAGCGCCGTGTTTTTGCCTGATTCTGGAGGTTTGTGATCGAGCCCGGCAAAGCCGTTTATAATTGGCAGAGAAAGGCATCTGACATTTTCGTGGCAAATGTAACAAATCGCGACTATTTTTTAGGTCACAGTTGAACCTAAAATTGCTTGTTGACAAACATCTCGGAGGCCATTTAGTACACTGTAACAAAAAATAGAGACATAAACTTGAAGTTTTTTATGGAATTAATTTAAAAACAGAAATAATAATGTTTCTTGAAGTTGTAGTAATGTCCTTAAGGTAAACTAGCTGAGGGAGCCATAAAATATAGGACGATTTACATTTATTTATTTGCTGGAAGGGAATAAAAGGAAATGAGAAAATATCTCCATAGTTATTTAGCCATAGCTTTTGGTAAGAAAAGGGGAAGGCGGGGTGTGCGTTCTATTTACTTATCACACTGGATCTAATCATGAATATGAACGCAAACGGTAGCGTTGATTTTCAGATATGCAATACGCAGTGGGCTTAAGGCTTACACCCGTATTCACAAACAATACTTGCTGAAGTGAAACAGAAAATCGAACGCACAGCGTTGAATAGAGTTCAGTGATTGGTTCGTGTATGACCATGTGCGTCCACGCGCACTGTGAGACTTCATAAGTAATGTTTGTGAGTACGGGCGTTAGTTTCATTGTCACGAGAATATGTAGAGCGTGTGTAGCGTGAGCGCGAGGCGTGCAATATTAAACTAAAACTTTAATTAAATTAAACACAGGGATCTTATGCAGTCGCTATAGATACGTTTTTGCTACAAAATTGTTTAGTCTAACATGTTTCTGTCTGTACATACGTTTGTAGTTGTTCAACTACGGAGAGGCTCGCGAAGTCTCACATAACTGTCACTCGTACGAGGAACTCTGTACCTACCTACATACTTACACATAAAACCTGTACTCTGCATCAATATAATATATATAACTGTCGCATTTGACAGTACATCAGGGTCAGAGAGAGGTAGAAAGAACCTTAATAAGAACGTTGTCAATAAATAGCATGTCTAGCTCGCGGTAAACTATGCATGGACTACTAGTTACAAAAACTGATTCTTCTCAACTAAATTAAATGTGTTATGATCGCATTATTTGCAAATGTAAAGAATCTCTTTATTCTAGAATTTATATAAAATATTGAATTATGCGATTTCAGTATAGAATCTAGTAAAATGGTTTTATAAATACCTGTCTCTAAAACGCGTGGTACATTAGTAAGCTACATCTCTTATCCAAACATTAGGATTTCAATTAACTCATTTTTAATGTTATTCTGAAAATATGAGTCATTTAAATTAGCTCTTAGGGTAGGACGTGGTCCGCATACGGGTTTTGTGAGTGAAAAATTAATTAAAACTGTATGCCCAAGGGCTCCAAATGTATTTATATCAACCTCCTCCTACTCGCTTATGTTAGGTTCATAAATCATATTTTCTTTAGCAAATTATACATTATCATCTCACAGTGATTATAACACACTCTACAAAAAAAACACTCATTAAAAAAGTAGAGAAAATTTTACTTGTGATTTTCTGTCTACAAAGGTACTTCATAGCTCATCGACAATTCCTGCCTAAGTATTGGATCAAACAACACAAGAACTTGACGACAATATAACTTTTTATACTTTCAGATGACTTCAAGAGGAAAATTTTTTTCTTTGCTTACAAAGAAATTCTTGAAAGTTGTTTGAATTATTCCAAAAGGACGGTTCGGTAACGTTGTTTACGTAGCGTGTACACGATCCGCAATCAAATTTTATTGATAGACACTTAATTGCCCGGCTCTACGTTCATGAATACCAAATGATGCAGCACCGACAAATCATAGTAAAACCGAACCTTTTATCGGGAATTGCATATAAATACATTTCATATCTTACGGTCTCTGCTTAGCTACTATGCTCTGATGTTATATCGCATAAAGATAACTAGTTGCCGAGATAGTTCGATGACAAAACTGCACGATGTTCCTTTCTGACTACAGATGGACATATTATGGAAATCATCGTCTCAAACGTACAGATAAGTGAAGGTTACACGTAAATTATACACGCTTCAGTGCCGAGAATAAGGATCTGTACCGAATAGCGATTGCATTATAATAACTGCCGACCGTGCGAATTTTCGATTGCTCAACATATACGGTGTATGATATTTCATAACGACGCCTATTTGTGAGTCTTGGGGCGATACGCATAAGAATTCCCGAGCGGGGGGTGCGAGAACCGAGCGCTGGAGATACAAACCGCGGTAAACATCGGATGTGGCAACACCGGGCGGCGAGGCTGGCAACACCGGAGCGAGCTTACGGCGGTCCTAGTACGGCGTGTTTATTCTGTCGCGGCTATCGATCGCGCGGGCGCGCGGCGCGCTGGCTCAGTCCCGCACGACGCCCCGAGGAGCCCGCTCGCCTCCTGACGGCCGATGACAGCCGCCGACGCACTGACAACAAACCGCGCCACCAACAATACGCCGCCCGACCACTAGCAAGGTCTCGCACCACTCTCCCGGCTAGTGCGAGTAAAACAAAAGAATACCTGTGTCATGTGAAAGTGTCGGTGCTGGCTTGCAGTTTTTCTGGCGGCTGTTCAGGTAAGGTTATAATGACATTATGGCAGTAACTCAGCGGGTTCCCTGAAGGTCAGCGCTGGGCAGTCAAGGCCCTTCGAGGCCACATATGTAATAAAAGCCGTGTTGTTAAGATCCTCTCACAAAGATTAGGCTTTCCCGTAATTATGAAAACGCTTTCCACTATGTAGTTATATGGTTATGTTTATACTAGGTGTTGTTGCTGCAAATTAGGAAGATGTCTGTTTCTGTAAATTAACGTAATGGTTGGTTCGCTCTCAGAGCATAAATTTGTTATTCACTCACGGCGAGGATGTGAATTAATGAGTATATCATCAAAGATTATTTCATGCGGGCTAAAGACCATATCAAAAAAATGGCGGGAAAAATTCGTCCCCTAATATACAAACCGATCGTTTGTAATGTTTAGGTTAAACAAACACAACGTAAAGTGGCAGCATTATGTACATAATTTATTACCCGGTCTCAAATTACCTTAATGATCAAACATCGGTACTTCGACGCCGTAGCTAGTTTCCTACATACGCTACGATATCTGTAGCAGCCGTAGTTCGTAGTCTCGTAGCTCGTACTCTCGTAGTGCGTAGCAATTAAGGGTGCAGTTACACGGGCAATTAAACCTTTTCTAATACTCGGTGTTTATACCATATTTTTGCGGGGAAGGAGAGGTAATACAGTCTCAAAGACTGGCTTAGCATTTAGATACTGTACATTAGACACTAACCCCCTTACTAATAAAACTTACACGCTCGTTGAACAGTGTTTCAAAGTGACGTTTAGTATGGAAATGTCATTTTAAAACAGTGTTCAACTACTGTGTAATTTTTTATTAGTAAGGAGGTAAATATTTTGCAATATGGAAGCAATTTATTAACCCGTTAGTCTAATTAGCTGTACTTGTCTATCAATTATTTCTAAGCAAGTTGTGTGAAGATTGTTAATAACATTATCAGCCGTACTTACAAACATTATTATGAGGTCTCACAGTGCGCGTGGACATGCGAACCAATCACAGAACTCTTTTCAACGCTATGCGTTCGGTTTGCTGCTTCACTTAAGCAAGTATCGTTTGTGAAGACGGGTACATAAGTACTGTCTCTTACTTAGAGGTAAAATTCGGAATGAAATCCATTGTCCTTGTTATTTATCTGACGTAATGTGTGTCAGTGGGATTTGTTTACGCCTCATCTTCCATTAGAGTTAATTAATTGTGTTCCCACTTAAGTAATTGGATTGCATTAAGAATATTTCTTGGCAGAGATGTTACAGAGAAATCTAGGGCGTTGGGTTGAGCCTTATTGTATTTTTCAATCCTCACCGTCCTTATTATCTATAAAAGAAAATTTTAGGTATGGTAATGCTCTTTTTCAGTTGTTTTTAGGACACAAACTAAATTGTAAGTAACATGAATCAGCAAAGCTTCTAATAATTGGTTCGAAATTCTGACACCTAGTATTTTCGTTCATTATTAAGCAGACCGATAGACTAAATTGTTTTGGTACGTCTTTTGCTTTAAAAGTTAGTTGGTAAGTTACTAATAGAGCAAGACAATATGATGAATATTTAAAACTCCATAAGTGCATCATAAAGACTTACCAAACTTCTGTCAACAAAACTGGCAGAGTCACGCGCAAAGCCTACCTCTGCGATCGTTTAAAACGAGTTTGCTCTACTGGAGCTTGTTTACCGATCATAATTTAAAAGATGTCATTTTTTATCACCTTAATATCTCGCGTAACAACGGAGGAATGGATAATATTTCAAATTAAAACGACGGAAACGAAATTGGGCCTTACGCTGTAGGATTTCGGTAGAAGATCGCGAGACGAGCCCCAATCTCTGGGCTACAGAGTGGTTTACAGTATTTTCTTTTGTCTGGCGAGGTTGTTTATCAGGTAAGAACTGGTCAACATGCTCCATGTAAAATGTGATAATTTGCGTAACTTTATATGCCTGGTGCTCAACTTTCGTCAACAATTAGGTAGGTATAAATTATCAATATCTCAGAAATTAAAACACCTACATTTAGCAGGTAGGTAGACATCCGCTATGAACGGATTTTACGAAACTCGGGGGTAAATCGGGATCCACGCATACGAAGTCGCGGGCGGCCGCTAGATTTGTATAATCTCAAGCAAAACGGACTATTTTTTTAAAAAATAACTACTAAATAAGATGTCAAAGTATTTATTTCTTCATTTTGCTTCGCTCGTACAATTTGAGAATGCTCATAAAAAGTATGTCAATTGACTAGTGCTGTCAACCACCCTATTGTGTAGTACCAAACAATAGTTTTAGACCTCATGGTAACTAGGCATTCACCTACTAAAAAAACATCATAGTAATCAATCATATTCTTTGATAAAAATCTACAATAATTTACCTAATTCCTAAAAGTATTCTATTTTTTCTAGTAAACCACGATTAGCTTAACTCTTTTGTAACTGTTTGACATCATTTCATTTCTTGAGCACCTTGTACCTAGCTATTAATCAAACATACTTCTTAAAATCAATTCAAATGTCTTCAATATGTCTTAAACCTAAATAAATATAAATATTGAAACAGGAATAATCATTAGACAACTACATTTGGGAAATCATAAGACGCTTATTACGAATAATAAATAATATTGTTTCTTTTAACCTACGTGTACAAATATAAAGGGATATTGTTTGTTCTAGTTAAATTCGTATTGTGTTTGGTCTTTGATAAAATAAGGTGACTACCTACCACTATTATACAGGGTGGAAACGTTAAGTGATCTCACTCGATTATTTCTAAACTATACAAGATATTGAAAAACTGGTTATTGATCCTGAAAGTTTTTAATGAACTCTTCCAAACGGTACCAATAATAGGTTACAGAATAAACTGGATGTATCTGAAAATTCAATGTTTCCAGCTTCCATACTAAATGTATGCCAGACACACAATATTAGAAGTGTAATTTTTTTATTTAATAATAAACTCTTAAAATAAGCTCATAAATTGTATTCTTATTTAAAATTATTCATGGAAAACATTGGTTTTAGGTTTTACTTGCTATAATATTGTCAAGAGATGAGTGTCATGACTGTGGTAGTACTAAATGTATGGAAGAAGGAAATATTGAATTTTTGGATAGATCCATTTTATTCTGTAACCTATTATTGATACTATTGGATAGAGCTTGTGAAGCACTTTTAGAATCAGTAATCAGTTTTACGATATCATGTGTAGTTTTTAAAATAATGTGACTTTACCAAATGTATTGAAGAAGGAAACATTGAATTTTCGGATAGATCCAGTTTATTCTGTAACCTATTATTAATACCGTTTGATAGAGCTCATGAAGCACTTTCAGAATCAGTAACTAGTTTATTGATATCTTGTATAGTTTAGATATAATCGAGTGAGATCACTTATCGATTCCACCCTGTATATGCCATTATTATTAAGACTCAACCACGATTTTGAAACTGTCTGCTTTATCCTAATAATATCTACTAAGTATCTACTAATATAATATTTAAGTGTGAAAGTTTGTGACGATGGATGGATACTTTTCGTTGATATTTTTAATTAATCGATTTACTTATGGGGTAAAAACCGCGGAAAATTATCAATGAATGAAAAAACAAATTGGATGGCTCACACAATACCCGATACAGAAATAGCTTTCATGGTCGAAAGGTGATAGCTTCTGATTTGAAAGACACTCATTTATTTTAAAAACAAATAATAAACATTCCATGTTGTTGTAATCAGTCAGATGTTTTACCGTCCTTGGCGTATTTTTACCGAAACGCGCTGAACATTCTTAGCGTCAAAAACAAGTTTGTCTTTCGGAAAGCTCGCATGCGATTTGCACATTACGTTAATACGGATCGAGCTCTACCTATGACAATCGCGACCCAACATTGGCCCTTCCTCGTCCAACCTTGGGCCGAGGACTCGATGCATAAATCATGCGGATAAGGGACACCCTTATTTAATTAATAAGCCCCTTCAAACATTTGTAGTGTTTTCGACAGTTTTCGGGTTTTAGTAGGAAATATCTAAAGGCTGAGGATACATTGGTGTATTTTATTAATACACCTGCTTTTGTTTTGTGGTGGTGACTAAAACAACTTTAGGCAACCCACAATTTTATTAGGCTTAGACATTAGAGCCAATAATTAAATCATACCTATCCCAATACTTTTAACAATTTTACCTGAAATCATTTTTATGATATCTTACCAAAACGACTATTATTCACTACTTTATTACTTTTTCTTTAGATTAGTTAAACGTTTATGTAATTAAAATAATAGTAATAAAGTGCTCTTTAAAACACATCACACATAACTGAAAAATAATAAAACATATTGAAACGGCATAATTTAAGCTGTGTACTAACAATTTAGGTGTCTATTTCAAACGATGCTTTACCGGTTTATTCCATACATCCAAAGAATCAATATCCTAGCCATGATTAACATGACAAAGGGGCTTTTCCTTTGTTTTTCGTTGACACAAACTCCAAACCATCGAAGCGCCAACGTGTGTAGCATTTTTTCGAATAACTCTCGGAAAAAGTGCGGAATGTTTTATTATTCCACTCCGTGGGTACTACTGTGACATGTCTGTCAGTCAGTCTCGTAGTACGAATTTTCGCTGACGTACGAGTATATTTGGTTTGCCATTGCAATCAAAATAGATGGCTGCGGTGGTGGTAGTTTTAAACCGACGGCTGCGGTGGTGGTAGTTTTAAACCGACTGCGGCTCGTTTTACCTCGACATATTTTTAAACTTTGTTTTCCAAGAACATACAATATAACACACTTTTCAAGAACTTACTGGGTACTAAAATATACCTTTTACAATATTTTGTGTTGGAAAAACACGCGGAGATAGTGCAGATTTCAATCCATTACGAATTTCAGAATACCGATATTTGTTTTTCCAGAAATATTATTGAAACACTACTATAAACATTTTGTAGGTACCTATGCGTATAATAATAAGCATTAAATAAGTACCCAAGGTGTGCAATACTAACTACTTACAGGTACATTCAATACACAGCCTAATTTCTAAGCGGTGATTTATTTGAAGGACTCAGTGGTTTCATTTGTACGTAGCAACTAGATACCCACCTCGAAACAAAGCTAAAGCTCACTGGTAAGTAAGCACACCGTAACAGTTCACGTAACAGTACCGCTTGTTATTGAATTAATCATAGCCTTTAAAACCTAAACCTGTTAACAAAACAAACCAATTTAATATTTCATTTGGCTAACACGCATTTGGCCGTTTGGTAGTTTGCTTTGTACAGCAACGAGGAGGCATTCAAAGATCATTTTTCAATGTTTAATGGAACCGCTTCCATTATAAGCCGTAGTTTGTTCGGCCTTTCTGAATATTGAATCGCTACGGAGTACGAGCTCGAAGGAAATAAAATTTTAGTGACCCTATCAGACACGGTAACGATGCTCCAACGAATTTACCGAAAAATGCTTTAGGATTCATAACGGTTTTCCGCTGACATACGATATTTATCAATGACAAGAAGAACTATTTAAATTAAAAATTAATTTCGTCCCCACACAGTAATGTGAACCTATTTGGTTTTTACTTTGTATAGTTTGGTTTTTATGAAAATCACACTCATCTCATCATCATCATCATCATCATCATTTCAGCCATATGACGTCCACTGCTGAAAATCGCACTATGTACTTAATTAAAATTACTTAAGATGCCACAGTTTATTTAATCATTGGGCAAAAAATAAACACCTAGATTTCGCCATATTATCACGAAGGTCAAATTAAAATAATTTCTGTTTTCGCACTATAGTATGACCAACTAAAATACTTTTCTGAAATCTTCGTCAGATATAAAACATATTTTATGACCCAATATTTCTCTGTAATGACAATATCCCGTTTCTACGTTACAGAAGAAAAATGGGCGATATATTCGTAAACCATAATTTAGTTTTATTGCTGTGAAATCCTGGTTCTCTACTTATCAGGATCGGAAAAAGAGGGTTAGCTTCTCTTGACCAGTAACTCTAACAGTAATTATACACTCGGGCAAATAAATTTTAAATATAGTCTCAGTAGATTTGGTTAGATTAATGCACGCATTACGTAATGAAATATTTAAGCAATAAAAAATTATGGGGTACAATCAATTTGAGCTGCCGTGATAACAGCTCGTCATAAACAAGCCAGACTGCTTAATTTGTTTCGTCTGCGATACTGTCTCAAGGATATATTACGGTTGTCCACTTTAACTCTAAAGTTGAAGGTTACTTTTAAGTTTTTTGTATGTTTAAAGCTCTGGAGGTACTGATCCTATTCAGTAGAAATAAGGCACTAAGTAGATAAGTAAAAAGTTAAAAGGCTACCTCGCTTACAGTCCTGACGACCTTAAGAAAATTGTCCTCTAGTGGCGATAAATTCCCCTCTTGTGGATCTATGATTCTAGGTGGTACTTAGGTGTTTGCTAGATGCGAACGGCCGGTAGTCAATCGAAGTGACTTTTTTTTAAGAAGCAAGTCCAACATTGGACTTCGAGGTTCATAATAATGGTGTGTAAAAAGAAAAGTGTTTCTGAGAGTTCCCATAGTTAAGAGAAAAGATTAGTCTTCAACAAACTAAGCTTCGTATTTATCAAATAACTTTCAAAAATCAATGACAACCACCCAACCAAATCCAGGTAAAATAATTTACATAATTTCTTCTCCCAAAATAATTGGGCACATCAAGGGAGTCCCTTCCAAAGGGAATGTGTTATCGCCTCCAAGTGATGCCTCCGGACCCCGAGATAACCAACTTTATAATCTTAACTTTCTGGGGAGAAACTAAAACTTCGCAACTACGGTAAAAGGCTACGTGTTTTTTCTTTAAGCAAATACAAAATGCTTTGCGAGTCCCGACGAAATTGAGAGTCCTAAAAGCTATTTTAATTTTAAAATGGCCGTAAAGGATGCCGTTGTTTTATTTGGATTGGCTGCGGTGTTTTCCTCGTCGAACTAGCTGTTACCTAGGTAAGAGCTTTTTCAGTTATAAAAGCAAGGCCTGAAGTGGTTTGTGTTGTTTGCCTCATTGAAATTCTCTTGTTAGACCGACACCAAAGAATGAATAAGCCACGGCTTTTATTAGCGCTTACGGTGGAGCTAAACACGCAGTTAGCTGAGTTAGTACTCAGCGCATTGGTTTAGGGGGCATAACAAACTGACCATTGTGCTCTTACACAAAGCTACTGTTTTCGCAAAGCGTGTTTGAATAGATTTTTGGCTTCATTGATCTTGCTAAGCCATTGAAACTTTTTGGGCATCCTTTCCAATATTACTTATAAATAACCATTACAATGTCAAGATTTTAGCCAAACCCTTTTAAAGAAATACGTAACAAAATTAACAATATGACTCAATTAACTTAGATGAAACTTGATCGTATTGCACAATGTATTCTGAAGATTACATCACCGAAGAAAAGTTTCATTAAATCCCTGAACTACTGAATTTAGGAAAAATGCTAACAAGAGACTTTAAAACAAATAAGAAACAATGTTAAGTCGTACAAACGTAACTTACATTTAACAAAATTAAGAACTTAATTCAATTAGGGCAAAAGAAACAAGGTGAAAAGGGGCAGTTGTGATTTTATTCAAACCTAAAATAACGTATGCATTTGAAGGCGGCTGAACGAAATCACCCCTAATACGATGGGCTAAAATTAAGTTGGGAGTATGCTAATGAAGGCAAATGTGCCATTCACAAGCCGACGTTGGAATTTTTGTGCCACGGAGCTACAAAAGCTTAGAGACTTTCAAATTAAATAATATAAAGAATAAAATATTCCTTCACCGTCCAAACCATAATGATAAACCGTCTAAGGCAATTTAAGGTTTATTATGACATATTGTACANCTGGCCTATGTTGCATTCCAACGAGGTGAGCAGTTAGCTCGATCGGGTTGTACTTATTATTTTTTGAGTTCACTCAAATATTCTTGAAGCTATGACCAAAAGTTAAAAATAATACGGAACCCGCGAATGCGCAAGTAGGTACATGTTTGTTACGTGTAGTTCGATTTATTATGATACTAATTTTTCAAATCATATTATTTTCTTCCATCTTTCTTTTCAAAGAGTTATTCATCATTCCATTTATAGCCTGACCAGGAACATAAAAA